>NC_140943.1:5907305-6137305 GCF_014529385.1 Adiantum capillus-veneris
AAACACACAATGTTCAAAAATTAGGCACAAGATGAAAGAGACGTCGAATGGGAAAGAAACTTATATTAATTTCACAAGTGGTTACATAAAAAGAAACATGGGGGGGCAAACTATGATCTTTTGCAGGCTCTGGGTTTAGGGTCAGAACTTGTGCCGGTATTCTGCATCTCCTTAGTGTCTTCTATGTCCATCTCCTCTTCTGGCTGCCCCTGGGTCTCTTCCTCTTCCTTGCTTTTTTGCTCCATTTCAGGCTTCTCATCTCCAGTCTTCTCGATTTTTTTTCTTTTTGCCTTTCTTATATGCTGAGCAAGGGTCTCCTCGGGACTTCCCTCCAGCCTGACATCTACACGACCATGAGCTTTAGAAAGCTGTGCAGCAAGAGATCACTTATTAGAGCCATAATCAATGAAAAAACTTACTCTTGCCACGTTGGCCTCGTTTTCTCGGGGTCTTTGATCTTGTCAACCGCACGCTGTCTAGCAACACATCGTCTTCCTCATTCTGGGTTTTCTCTTCAGCACCAGTCGTACTCTGCTCCTTTACCTCAAAGTTTTGTTCTTCTTCTGTTGTTTCCGAAACAGGTTTCTCATCATTACCAGGGACATTTTCATCAAGCAATACCTCCACAGGTGTCTTGTATGCAAGCGTCAGTGCATCGTTCCCTGTGTCTTTATTGGCAGTAGTTCTGAAGCAGCTAATTGACTCTGAAAAAACATCAGAGAAGACAAAAATCAACCACCTGAAAAAACATCAGAGAAGACAAAAATCAACCACCTGATTACCCATTGAAACAATTTTCTCACCTGTTTTTGGGCATGGTTCAACTAGCTTCTTCTTTAGAAGGGATTGGTCTTCTGCAGAAATAACTCCGAGGCAATCCTTAAGCATGCACTTTCCTTTCTCACCCAAGTGAGCATAGCAGAATGCATGGTATGCATGTGAACAAGGCAATAGAACAACATGGCTTGAGCGATTGTGATCATGAATTCTTACACCACAAGCATTGCACACATCAATGAGAACAACACTATGTTCAGGAGCTGTTACTCGTGCAGGCAAGAATATGGTTTCAGGTAGCATTGGTTGACTAATCATGCCTGTCACAAACGTGACATAGAGACCAAAGGTTTCCTCACGGTCCAAGCATTTGGATAATTCTTCTTGTAGGCAAGAGACCTCTGTTATCATACAATGTCAAACAGGTATAAAATCGGTATGAATGCTTGAAAATCGGTATAATGATGTTATCATACCGGTATGATTACATCCTGCTGGTATGATGTTATCCCACCGGTCTAATGTTATTATATTGGATAGTATAACATCATACCGGTAGGATAACATCCGGTAACATCATACCGGTAGGATAACAGTATACCGGAAGCATAACATCAAACTGGTTGGATTTTATCATACCGGTTGGATGTAACCATACCGGTCGGATGTAACCATACCAGTAGGGTGTTATCATATTGGTAGGATTATCTCCTAAATCCTACCGGTAAGATAACATCCTACCAGTAGGATGTAATCATACCGGTAGGGTATAATCATACCGGTATGATAACATCCTACCGGTATTGTCATCTACCCTTACCGAATATGATGTAATCCTATCGGTATGAAAAATCATACCGTATGGTACTTTGCATGTACTATACTACAATCAGATGGAGTTAAAAGCATACCTGTGCCTGCTATAGGGTGGCTTTTTCTTGGTCAAATTTTTCTTGGAGGCTGTCAAGCAAGCCTATTAGTACATTGGCATCATCAGGGAAGTGCATTTGGATGGTGTCAAGGGAACCCTCGCAACAGTGCACATCAGCAACAAATTTGACCACTGAATCCTTAGCCTTCTGACACTCGACTGATACATTGTCATGAGATTTTCTAACCTCAACAAGAAGTTCTTGCAAGGAAGTGGATACTTCAACACTAAAGGCAGACTGAGTGGTCACAAAAAGTCCACTTTCGACTGGTGTACTTCCGGATGGGGTATTTACTAAGAAGATGGCAGAACCACCTGGGGTACCTGTGGATACTTGGGAAGTATCTAACTTCCATTGTTCTCTTTTCCTATCTAAGTGACCTTCATTGGTCACATTCTTCACCACCTCCGATGCAAACTCAGCCCACTTTACCGGACCTGTGCATACAAAATAAACATCTCCGCATGCAAACTTGACTCCCAGCAGATAGTTTGGTGGTTTGGATTGGTACACCTGCTTGTAGAGCTGGTAGAGTGCCTTGTAGTGATCCGGCCTTGCTGTTTTTATCGGCACTTTTTTCTCCTTCACTGGAAGACACGTGAAAACTTTCATCCAGTCGGATATGGGCACATCTGCATCTGTCAACTTCCTGACATCTTTCCCCTCAAGACTTAACCCATATTCCCTGTGAAAATCCTCCTTTGTCGTGCAGAATGCCTTTAATGGCACCTCCACATCCTTGCGGTGAACAAAGCGGCTGATTTTGGGAGGAGGCTGTAACTTCTGTCTCTAAAAGGAATAAATCCATACTCATTACTCAATGTATCCACACCTCAATACTCTACTACACACAAGTCCGTTGTACACAACACAGAGAGAGACAGAGAGAGGTGACATACCTTCGTGGGAGAATGTCGGGTCTTTGTGGGGGAGACCTGTCGGGCTGCATTCCTTGGGCTCTTTCTTAGGTTGCTATCCATAGCGAAGGATAAGCAGCGTGCACAGGGGGCTGTAGAGCGAGCTGAGAAAGGCGCAGAAGGAGAAAGGCACAAAGATACAGAGAAGTCACAGTCATGAAAACATTCGACTGAACATTTGTTCTGACGTGGGCTCCACACGTGTTTTTGAATCCTCCACATAATTTTTAAGATTTTGTATCCTCCACACGAATATTTAATTCAAACAATTCTTGCCCATAACACCAGTTTCATACCCCCTAAATTTTAAGCCTCCAAAAGAAACTTTCAACCGGTTAAAACAGGGCCACCTATTCATGCATCCACCCATAAATAGTGCGAGCCGAACTATTTTTGTGGCAATTGAATACTTGAGGGACTTTTGTATATCGTGAAACAACCTATTCCTAAAGCTTTCACTAGTTTGCGAAGCTAGTAAAGACCAATCCTTGTTGTCACAGGATGGAAGTGGCAAGGAGCTACACGACCCCAACCAAAGGAAGTTCTTGGTTCCAAATATGACATATCATAAAAGAATGTTTCATTATCTGCAAGTTCCATGTGTTTTTTTCCTCGGTACATTTGCTCACCAATAAATGCAAGGAAAGCATCAAAAATCCCAACTATGCTCTTAATTGGTTTCCAGTCCATCCTATTCGATGGATAAATATCTCAAACATACCAAAAATGATATCCACCACTTAACCTTCGAATATAATCATGCACTAAGTGAGATGCTCAAAATAACTTACACTTGGGTCGATGCCGTGGAAAACTTGGAGGAGATGTTTGCAACATTAGATCTGCATGCTGGAAAGCATGTTGTATGAGGACCTCTTTCACCCACTTGCTTTGTGCACACACTTTGAACTCTTTAACTTGTCCCTTGAAAGCCTCCACGAAATCATTGCATTGCCTCCTCTTCCTCCTCCTAGTTTGCAGTAGTATCCAACTTTTGATAGTTATTCAAGATGGTATCCATGCTTGATCATCTATAGTATAACTGTTAAAAATGCTAACAGAGTCAATGGTAATGCTAGGCCATCGAGAAGTAGTCATGGTGTGCACTAGAATACACAGAAAAGTTAGCGCAAATATAAAAAAGGGAAGAAAGTTTTGAGAGGGAAGTAGAGCTACTCAAAGTAAATTTGGGCGAGAACATAGATACTAGAGTCTTCAATGAAATTTTTGAAATTCGTCGGTACAAAGTTAGTACAACTTATGGCATTTATGCCTTGAAAGCGTGAAATTGTGAAATTTGATGAACAAAAATAATATTTTCTCCCTTTTTTTAAAAAGATCTTGTCTCCAAAATGTCGATTCTCAACGTAACGTAAGCCTCTTCCTCATTGGTCAAGCGCCACTCTCTCTCTAGAACTGAAAGGCCCAAAAGTGAGTCCAACTTTCTCCTAATGGTGCAGACATTTTCCATGGCTAACAACAACATAGATGTGTTCAAGATGTTTGTTGTTGAGGACAGGTTGGATGGAAAAATTACCCTATGTGGGCTTACATGAGGCAACATGTTCTTAAAGGGTGTGTAGAATATTGTGCAGGGCATTGATGTACGTCCTGGTTCTAAGGATGTAGGTGATGTTGAGGATGTTGCAGGTCTTGATGCAAGGATTGCTGCTATTAGAGTCGTTTTGCCTATGGTAGAACAAGATTGTTGGGATGTAAAGGATGCGTTGTCTATGAAGCGCACCATTACTCCTCACATTTGTTCAGAAAAATCTGTTGAACAGGCTTGGGATATTCTGGCTAGTCTTTATGCAAGCCATAATGAGGCAAAAATTTCTTTGCCGCGTAAAGAGCTAGAATCGAAGATTATACATGAGGAAGATAATCTAAATTTTTCTAGTTTGCTGCGTTTGCAAAAATTTGATATGGTTGCTTCTTTGCCACCTCTTGAAGCACCTATCAAACATGTTTGTGAAGGCTGTATTTTGGGTAGAATGCAACGTTCTAAGTTTCCAAAGGATGGTTCAGTTAGGGCAACATGCAAGTTTTAGATTGTGCATAGTGATGTTTGTGGGCCCATGCAAACTTGGTCCTTGGGCAATTACGTGTACTTCATGACTTTCATTGATGATTACTCCTGGCATGCATGGGTATCTCCGCAAAGTCTAAGTTTTTATGTGCTTCAAACAATTTCTGGCTATGGCTGAAAATGTTTCAAAATGTACTATGGGCACCCTCCGTTTCGATTGAGGGGTGGAGTATATGTCTCATGGATTTAATTCATTTTTGGCTAGTCGTAAGATAAAACACCAATGTGCACTACCTTATACACCTCAGAAAAATGGTGTTGCTGAGAGGAAAAACAAGTCACTTACAGAAATGACGTGATGTATGGTCAAAAATCAAGCTTTGCCACAAGCTTTTTGGCTTGAGGCCATCATGTGTGCCACTTATGTACTTAACAGGTGTCCTACGAAATCTTTGATGTCTATTACTCCATATGAAGCATGGCATGATAGAAAGCCTTCTATTGAGCACATGCATGTTTTTGGTTGTTTGGCATATGCTTTGGTGCCACAAACACAGCGAAGAAAATTGGATGATAAGACTGTCAAATGTATTTTTGTTGGTTATAGTGCTGAAAGCAAAGGTTATAGGTTGTATCATCATTCAAACGAAGTGTATTTTGGTTTCACAGGATGTAGTGTTTGTGGAAGATTATGTTCAGCCCTTGCTCTCATGTACTAGAGATAGTAGTGTAACCTCACAAGACATTTATGACACTTTGTTGCCTCTTTTTGGTGGTGGAATTATGAATGTAAGTTCTAATGAGTCAAATGTACAGCCTATGGGGGTTTCCAAAAATGTTACATATCATCCTATTACTGATGCAGATGTACATGGTGTACTTACTGAGGAAAGGGCTGAAAATGAGCATGCTAGAGGTATGCCAAAATGGCTATTGCATACATAGTGTGACAGTAAATTCGATGCACCTTTGTCTAGTTGTACTCATTCCGGCTCTGGCCATGCATCTTATGCAACAGATTGTTATTCTTTGGTTGTGTCTAATTTACATGATGTTGAGGAACCTCTATCTTTTGAAGAAGCACAGAATTCAAAAAATTGGATGGCTACCATGCAATCACAATATGATGCACTTATAGAAAATGACACATGAACTTTATGTGATTTGCCTCCTGGCAAAAATTCCATTGGTACGAAGTGGGTTTACAAGTTGAAATGCAAGCCGGATGGTGAGATCAATCGCCATAAGGCTCAACTTTTTGCAAAGGGTTATGCACAGCAAAAAGGCATAGATTATGAAGAGACTTTTGCTCCCACTTGTCGTATGACTACTGTGCATTTTTTATGTGCATTGGCAGATCATTTTGGTTGGGATGTACATCAATTAGACATTGTTACTGCTTTCTTGAATGGTGACATATTTGAGGAAGTTTATGTAATACAGCCTCATGATTTTGTCAAGAAAGGACAAGAGGACAAAGTGTGCAGATGTAAGAAGGCTTTGTATGGCTTGAGAACACAGAGCTTAACAGAGCTTAACATGTCAGGGTGGTAGGCTTCATTTTTGTGTGGTACATCAATCAGACATTGTTACTGCTTTCTTGAATGGTGACATATTTGAGGAAGTTTATGTAATACAGCCTCGTGATTTTGCCAAGAAAGGACAAGAGGACAAAGTGTGCAGATGTAAGAAGGCTTTGTATGGGTTGAGAACACAGAGCTTAACATGGGTGGGGAGAGACTCCCCAGAAACTCTTAGCAGGAGAGATCAGCTTGGCTTATGTGCCAACACAGGACAACCTTGTAGATATTTTCACAAAGGCATTGTCTCGTGAGAAGCTTGAAGATTTCTGCAAATCTTTGGGCTTACTCCCCTTTGTGGATTGATCATGTCCTCAAGGCATGGCACTTCCCTTTACTCATGTGCCAGCTCTTGTTCACCACATCACTCTAGGGGAAATTTGTTACCGTCGTATACATGTGGTAGTGATGTGTGTGAACACACTAAGACCGCTGGGACATTTTTTCCCTCTTTAGGAGGTTTTTTTCCCCCATGCATTGTATATACGACCATCACTCTACGGCTATCTATCTTTCCATTTCACACTAAGTAATACACTCTCAGTTGTGTGCCTTGAGCTTCCTTCATCTTCTTCAAGCTATGTGCATTTCTCTGCAACCCTAATTCCAATAGCCTTTGCAAGGTTCCTTTTTACCAAAAAATTATAAGAGTTCTCTAATTAAATCACATCTTTCTCCCGTATATGGTCCCTTCTTGGATCCATTTTTCTTCCTCCTTTTCCCATCGGCATCAAGGCCTCCTAGACTAGGCCGATTTCCAGACAAATTTTGGTCAAGCACTCTTTAGAAAATCTAGCACCATTTCATCACATTGTTCATCTACAGCTCACCCAAAGTATTTTAGGATGCATAGTCTATTTCCATTCATTAGAAAAGTAAAAGAGATACCTATGAACTTGCAATTTTCTAAGCCATGGTCAATGTAGACCATTTTTCATGTTTTTTGGTTGACTTTGTTTTAGGGAGATCCCCCACAAAATTCTTGAAGAGGAGAAACCAAAGATTGTAGAAAAATTTGAAGACTTGAAACTCAAGCAGATTATTTTGTAGCATTTCTGAAATGGTTCAAAAATTCAAGCACTGATTCAAGCACTGCAATTCTTTTTGAATTTCAAGTATCATGGACGCCACAAAGCAGAGTGGACCAATGAATATTTCTTCACAAATTCCTTGAAGTTGATGGCAAACTATATGAAAGCCATATAGTTCAGTACTAGTATCTCTTCTTGAAAAGGTATGTCATGTTGGAGAAGGGAAAATGGGACACACCTAGAAATGCTTACAAGTGCCTCTCTATAGCCTAGGATATCCATAGCACCCAATCCTCTCAGAAACACCTTCAGAGAACACACTTTTCTAATAGCATACACTCTGTTACACATAGTCTAACACGCCCACATGCTCATCAAGATCAACACTCCACACTCATTCTATAGTATAATTATCCCTTGGATTACTACCACACACAAGACCTCTCTCTTTCTCTTCCTCTCTACACACCACAGATGACCTGGGGAGGACACAACAGGTCCTTCCACCCGGTTGAGACTCGCTCCCATAAAATCCCAATTTCAAGGCATTAAATGAACCTAAGCTCAAAACATAGAACAACGGTTATCAGTCCTAACCAAAAAGAACCATCCTCCATTGCATCCCACAAAATAAACACTTGTGTCAGCCTTTTCCAAACATTTAAGACAATGTTCATACTAAAAATTTATATGTTATGCTAGGGCTATCCACGTCAAATCTTCTCAATAAAGTTATAATCGTAGTTGAATTCTAGATTAGGTTCATTGAGTTATAAACTTTTAGTTCATATTTCCTTTTTATCTCTACTCAAAGAAGACCTTAAGGAAACAACGAGTCTCTTGGGAGTTAAGTTTTTGTCTCCGCTAAAGTTAATGGCGTATTGGAAGAATCCCTTTTTCTTTGCATCATTTTTCATCCATGTGGCATCTCCATGGAAGCAATGGGAGTTTTATGTTCAAGCAACATGGTCGTCACTTCTGTCAAGCTATCCCTTACTCCCCTTTTTGTGATTGCAAAGCAAACTTGAAAGTAGACAAATTTGAAATGAACAATGCAAACGCTCTCTACAATTACCTTTGCTTTAATCTAAACCATGAGTTGTAAGTTCACAAAATTCTAG
Source organism: Adiantum capillus-veneris (assembly GCF_014529385.1). Lineage (NCBI taxonomy): Eukaryota > Viridiplantae > Streptophyta > Polypodiopsida > Polypodiales > Pteridaceae > Adiantum > Adiantum capillus-veneris. Next base: position 5,915,693 of record NC_140943.1, read on the forward strand.
AATGCACAAACTTGTAATCTTAAGAAAAATAATCTTAAAACTTATTTGAATTAATTATGGAAGATTAGATGATTGTTTATGCAAGAGTAGAATCCTTGAATGAATGGTAGTGTAAGAGTAAAATGCAAAATTTCTCAAAGTGGACAGGCTCGTGTAGTGAGAAATGTTCATACACTGGAGTATGAGTCGTTATGAATTTTTTCTTTTGAGATGGGATTTAGGCTTACCTCTACTATCGTGGAGAGGATTAATCATGTAGCTAGGAGAGGCTTAGAGATTTGGAAATTTTCAATTGATAAGAGGGGAGATAAACTTACTTGGAATGGGAAACTCCTTTGATTATTATAGAATTTTCCTTTAAAACTCAACTTTTTCTTGAGAAAATTACATATCAAATTATGTATTTCTCTAAACATCTTGCACATGTTTACTTTATAAAGAGGGAAAAAAAAAAGTCTATATCTTCATTTAACTTGAATGCATAATCAAGAAACAATCGTGAGCCTTTCCATGAGAGCATTCCTATTGGAGAAACTATAATGTCTCTTTTGGAAATTCAGGTTAGTTTCAAAAATTCCAATACTTAATTGCCTATGGTTTATGGAATTTATCTTTATTAGGTAATTTAGGTAAGAGAAAAATAGTAACTTGAAATCGATAAGTATTTTGTTATAAGGATCTAGGGATAATTATAGATATGATTCACCATTCATCATGCATACTATTTAGATAAGTATGATCTCCAGGAACCTATGTATAAAGAGAGTGCTTTCTACTCTCTCTCTCTCTCTCTCTCTCTCTCTCTCTCTCTCTCTCTCTCTCTCTCTCTAGGCCATATTACCTAGTACTCTAAAGAACATGAAATAATGAAACTTGAAATAAAATCGTAGTAAGTAGTTAGTAACGTTATTAGTTAACAAGAGAAAATTAATAATTTGTTCTTCTAAGAAAGCTTGCTTATGGAAACATGAGAGCTTAAGCATGAATTAACTTAGAATAAAAAGTAGACCAATTTTATTTTAAGATCTACAATAGGATGAAAATGACAAGAAAACATTACCTTGTGTTTGTATGGTAGAGTCTTCTCTTTGCTTTGGGGAAGTAGTGAGGGGAGTAGTGAAGAAGCTTGTTGACGTAGTTGGCTCTCTCCCTCTTCACCTTCACTTGAAGACCATCGGTTACGCTGCTTGGAATGAGAGAAAGGAAAGAGACAAGGGAGATTCAAGCTATGAAAATCTTGAGGGTTAGGAGAGAGGAGAGGAAAGTGTAATGTGTCATATCCCAGGGGACTCACTCTACGCTATGTGTGAGCCACTAAGGTTGCAAACACACAACCCGTGTGCGGGGAATCTCAAAACACAAACGATGTCACTCACATCTGTCTCTCTATCATTGCAGGAATATTGCACTGCTATGAAGAGGGAGTTTGCCATCACTGCTCAATTGCCTCGCCACTACCGTAAGGTTTCTCTCTCATCCTCGCTCGCATACACATGCTTTCAAACACTCACACCCAACAAGATTCTACGTTGGAGAGAAGGAGAGCAAGCAAACCATGCATTCAAGAATGAGAAAAAATTTAGGGTTACAAGCCGTTATGTAAGTCATCCCAACCACACTCGGGCGTCCACACTTGGGACAGTTAGTATGCTCTCTCTCTCTCTCTCTCTCTCTCTCTCTCTCTCTCTCTCTCTCTCTCTCTCTCTCTCTCTCTCTATTAAATGTGGCATGCACCTATCATCAACAATCACCCATGAATACATGTGTGGAGCCAACAAGCCCGGTCCATAGCTCAATAATAATAATGAGGATGACCAAAGTTAGCATGCCCACATTCCTAATGTAAATTCCAACCTTGGAATTTAGGAAGGTGTGTTCAAAAAGTAGGAACTTGGTTGGTCCACTCGGATAAATCTCATAATAGTAGCTAAACATCTTGATGAGAGTAGTGGCCCATGGATGTGCTCTCAATTAAGAAATTTAATACTACAAGAGGTTGCATTGGTCCTCTGCAAGAGTTTGACTCTTTAGCTTCACTTGAACACTGCAAAATCAACCAAAAATGACACAATAATTGCATTCTTATAAAAACATGGATAATTAAAAATCATATGCAGTGAACAAGCATGTAGAATGATTGATAATAGAATATTAAACAATTTGTTGAGCAGTAAACATGAAAATGCAATATAATCATACACATAACTACTTGTTAAGGTCAACGAATCAAAAGGTCTAAGGTTGCTAATTAATTGTCAATAGGCACTAAAGGTCAATTATTAACGCCATGGGCAAGATTCTTGATTCTATATGGTCAATTAAGCTATTTAATCACAAGAGAAAATTGTTTCATGTCCCAGGACTGACTAGAGGCTATACCTAGAAGACCATCTACTTAAGATACGATAACGGAAATCGCACATGAAATCATCGCCTAAATTGTTCCCTTTGTTTGACCCCCCAAAGTTTTTATGATATATTCTTTGTTTCCACGTAAAGCCTTAATGGATCTTTTGGGATCTCTTTTGTTCACATTGATCGAACTTATCTGACATGCGCGTGCTTATTTTGTATGCTTCGAGAATTTTGCTTCTCAAGGAAAAACGTCCCCCACTGGGAACCTCTAGTACCATAGACAATACATGTGAGTGAAGTACCAAATCAAACCGGGATTTCTCTTCCAGCTTAAGGTTTTACATTGTTGACACTTTTGCTTTTTGTTTTTTGGTTGTTTTTCTTTCATTGCATTTCCATTTGGTAACTTTGGGGGGTCATTTTGACATTCTTACCGTCCCCAGGATCATCACAATAGTCAAACTCCCATTATAATACTTACACTAAAGGTCGGGAGGAGTGAAGCCCACTAGAAAGCACTAACACACTACAAGCCATGCTTCATAATATCGGATTAAGAGCCTAAGGTAACCATTGAAAATTAGGAAGACATCTCCTATGGTATTAAGAGAAGATCTCCAATGTCCTACCTTGGTCAAACTAGCTTAGCCAGACTTCTTGATTAAAAAACCTAGACAAGGGACTATGACATAAAATTATATTGAATCTAATTTCTAATACTAAGCAAATGTGTTGAACATTTTGTTACCAATTACGATTAAAGAAGACAAACATAGATGTTAAAAAAGACAACAAGCAACGATAATGGACAAGAAACACATGTTTGTAATGGCCATTTTGCTCAATTTGATGAGTGGAATGGAAAAATATTTCCTGGTGTTTGAAAGCCTAGCTACTGCAATGTGTTCATGTACATACTAGAAAACACTAGGAAATACATCTAGGGGCACATCAGTGGTAAGAGGTACCAAACCTTATTGAACAAAATAAAAACAACATAAAGAGCCCTAACCTATCTATTTGCACCCCCCTATAGGGTCAAGGGAATAGGATATTGTATATATGGGCTGGCACTAACCTTTATCCTCATCATCATCAAGATAAATAAAGTCATCCTCAATGAAACTATGTGTACCATCCATGAAGTCATGTAAATCTTTCTCACAACATATGAATAAAGGTTCACTAAGAAGGTCACTAGGCGTGGATATTCATCTTGATCAAAAGGATAAGCTTGTGCAATTGGAGAGACGTTCTCTACTAAGTAGGGATCAGTTGTGGTTAAGCGACGTATCAACCATTCTGATTCCACAAAATTTTTCTCACCCGTTAGTGTAGTGTATCTACCAAATCCCATTCAGAGGTAAGCACATGGTAGACCATGTGAAACACTTGAGAAAAGTAAAGAGGGTACCTCTCACCCAAGGTAGGAGTGGATGACTCTAGTGTACTATCCCTATCTGTACATAAAGATAGATTTTGGTTAAGTTGCAAATATCATAAGGGTTGTTTCACTATACATAAAGTGTCATTAAGAGTTTTTCTGTGTTTGTGGACTAGAGTTTGTTGGTTCCAGACTCTTTGTTTGGTAGCTCTTTCTCTTTTACTCCTTTTTTTGGGTTTAGTATAGGGCTATATATATACATTCCCTTAGATTAGGAGGTAGGAGATCAGGGAGGAAAATTAAGAGAGAAGAAAGCAAATGATGGATGTCACTAGCACTCCCCCCCCCCCCCCCTTCCTTGGGTAGGTCATACCTTTTGAAAAGATGTTGTCACCCTTTGAAACCACTTGTTCCAAGTTGTAATGGGGTGAACACTTTGACCAATAGCTTTTTTCCACCCTAGGCGCTTCATCAAGTTGCAAGGGTGGTAAGGTACTCTCCCATGATCTTACTTGTAATGTTGTTGTAGGTGGTGAACTTACAATGGTAGGTACTAATTCTTTCTTGTTTTTCTGGATATTTACATTGGTAGGTGGAGGTTGTGTAGAAGCTTGTTTTTGTGGATGAACTACATGAAGCTTCATTTGACTTTCCTATTCTTGAGCTAAGTGATACAAATTTTTCACGCTTCTGTACCCAACCTAGCTTTGGAACACATGTGTCACATTCCATGTTCTTTCCCTTTTTGTGGTCTTCAATCGGCTCCATAGTTACAAGATTTGACTCACATGGGTCTATAGGTGACAGGGCAGGACACAATTTACATTGAGGCACCCAGATTTGATCATTCCTATCATAGTAGCCTTGGGCTTCTAACAGTCGCTTAGGAATCCAACGTAATGTTTCCATACATTTCTTGGGGCGAGTGTGGTGTCTCTTACAAGGCTTCTATTTTGAACCAGATTGAGCATCAAAAGTGATTGGTAATGAAGCTTCAGGGACCCATTTGTATGTTTCCCTTGACAAATCATGTTGAGTCTTAGGTGCCTCATTCTTTGTTTTAGCCTCAAAAGTTGAAACTCTATAGGGTTGTGCTATAGGGAAAGATGTTTTAACCTCTTGGATATGCAATGTTTTATTATGTGTTCCCTAAAGAGTGAATAACTCAAGGACTGGTGCTTGAGTGGCAGGGATGAGATTTTGTTTCTGTGTCGTGATACTCTTAGTCCCCAATTGATAGTACACTTGGTTGCAGACATCCACATACATCCCAAATTTATGTTGCCCTCCATAGCACCTGCAGGCATGACCAAAAAGCTTTGAGCCATGGCCTTGTTGTCATAACTTACAGAAGTGTAAAAGATTCCAAAGACAGTAGTTTTCTTCTTTTTAGTACCCTTGACTTGGATGGTACTCTTGGATAAAGACGGCTTTTCTAATTGAGACCACATTCCATAGGATAACATATTATGTTTAGCTCCTATGTTTAATAAAGCGTTATTAAGAACTTTCCCATAGGTTCTATTTAACTCGATGGGATATCGTATAGGTCAGTCAAAATCTACCAAATCATCCTCTGATTCAAGTTGAAATGCATGTGTATCTCTAAGTTTGGCCTCTCATTGGTGCCTAATACGTTGTTGTCACTCATGAGCCTCGGCTTGGGCTTGTATCTTGTTTGACTCTACTTGTGCCTTGGCTACCTTCTTCTTATAAATGTCACGTAGCTCCTCTTGGCGTAAAGGATCATAGTATCTTTTAAATAGACTCCGATTGAGTAATCCAATGGTTTCCTCTCCATCAAGAGTTTCCACACGAATGGTACCTTGTAGGGTGATTTTGCATACTCTATATGGTCCTTTTTCCTCCTTATTCAACTTTTTCTTATCGTTACACACTCCATACATAAGAACTTTATCCCCAACCTTGATATCCTTGTTCCTTAAATGATGATCAAACCATTTCTTTTTCCTATCTTTCTGAACAAGTGCATTTTTCACAGCCAATTGCCTCTCTTCATCTTACTGCTCAAGGATATATAAACACTCAACTAAAGGGTTACCATCCCAACCTTCTTGTGATGCTACTTGAAGAATAGGAATGGAAAACTCCCATGGCATAACTGCTTCTTCGCTATATACCATCTTGAATGGTGTACAATATAAGCACATCTTCTAAGAATAATGTCCATCCCTAACTTGTAGAGAGTACCTGCAATTAGAGGATAAGGTTCACATTCCTTTATTAGCTTTCATGCTATATCCTTACGAAGCTCCTTGGGTGGAAAACCATTAACTAAAAAGTTTATGATCTTCTCACTCCATTCAGGCATGGTCTACACTAGGAATACGGAAGTATCTAGCAATTAATGATCAATTCCAATAGGGGCTTCACCACTGGATATGCCAGACAAATGATCAGCCATCACATGCCTTTTACTTGGTCTCACCCATGATGGTAAAATCAAACTCAAGAAGAATTAATAACCATCATGTAATTATTTTCGTGGAACATGGTTTGTTTACCGATACAACAATGCTTGATGATCCACATAAAAAACAAACTTGTTGGCAAGAAGGTAATAGCAAAATTTGTTTATTGCATAAATCATAGCTAAACCTTTCCTCTCTGTAGTGGTGTAGTTCCTCTCAGCATCATTCAGTTGGAGACTTGCAAAGCTAATGGGTAGTCCACTTTATGTTCTCCTGGTTGAGCTAAAACATACCCAATAGCAAAGTTTGATGCATCATTATGCACATGAAAAAGTAAATCCCAATCGGGCACTCATAGGATTGGGGCACTTGTCAAGGCCCTTTTTAATAACTTATAAGCATGGTCACACTCCGCGGTCCAATGAGACTCAGTAAGAAGCTTGTACAATGAGCGGGCTATCTCGACAAAGTTTAAAATAAACCATCGACAATAACAAACATGGCCCATGAACCTTTGAACTCCTTTATAGTTTGTCGGTGGTGGCAAATTGGAAATGGTTTTAATTTTCTCTCATCTGTGGAGATCCCATTCTTGGACACAATATGTCCTAAAATGACTCCATATCTAAACCAAAATAGGCATTTTAAAGGGTTTAATGAAATGTGGTACAATCTGCACCTTTCAAACACTTTTCGTAAACATGATAGATGTTCTTTTCACTAAGAATAAACACAATGGTCATCTAAAAAAGCTTCACAAAACTCCTTTAAATATTCCCTAAAAGCAATGTTTATTAATCTTTGGAATGTAGCAGGGGCATTGGTTAAGCCAAAAGCCATAACACAAATGCAAACACTCCAAATTCAGTTATAAAAATGGTTTTAGCTTGGTCCTCTAGCACAATCGTGATTTGATTGTAACTAGAGTACCCATCTAAAAAGCTATAAGCTTCCTTTCCTGTAACTCTCTCAAGCACATGTTCTAAATAATGCAAGGGGTAATGGTCTCTCCTAGTGGCAGCATTTACCTTCTTGTGATCCACGCACACTCAAAGTTTCCCAATCTTTTTTTGCACGATGACTATTGGAGACACCCATTCTGAGTGCTCAATAGGGTATATGAATCCACATTTGATAAGCTTTTTGAGTTCTTTTTGGATAATCTTTGCATAATTATGATTTATTGGGTAGGGTTTTTGTTTAACTAGTTTACCAGTGCTAATCATTGGAATTGTATGTTGCACTACAAAAGGTGGAACGCCCTTCATGTCATGATATGTCCAAGTAAACATGTCCTTTCAATCCTTGAGGACATATTTAAGTACATATTCCTCAGTCTCTGTCAGGTCTTGGGCAATGAAAACAGGTTTAGACTCCTCACCTGGTTCTGATAACTCTATTTTTTTAAATATCTCAAGACCGCTATAGACTCCATTACTTCCATCAATAGGTGTTCTTTGGGCCATTGTATACACAACCTTACGCTCCTCCATGGTATAGAATTTGAAATGATCATGTGCAGGGTGTAATTCCATGGGATCTTGTTGTGTTGTGGATTGTGAGTTTGCTTCCACTTCCCTTAGTTGTTGAGCTAACTCTGAATTTTGGATTGTGGATTGTACCACATGACACTTTGAAGGTATTCACCCCAATTATCTACCAACTTCCGATGAGCATTACATGCCCCCATATAACTAAGACATTCTCAGATAGATTTCTTCTCATTTATCCTAGCACGTACATTCACTCGATATTGTCACCTCTTCTATTACTTACTCCTCTTGTCTAATTTTTTATTATGGCTGGTCCCTAGTGCAGAGTCACTACATGAATCGCTACTCGTGTCTTCTTCTCTCCAAGGTAGATTGTCATCTAGGGTACTATTGGGCCTTGAATGGTTTGTTCCCATATTTTCACCAATATTCAACTCAGATTCTTCATCCTTAGAGTCAATTTCAATTGATGATTTAGACTCCATATTGTTTGGGCTATAGTCTTTTGAGACACTACCAGTTCCCAGTGTCAGTCAAGCATTCATCTTATAGGTCGTCAAGAGCTATATCCATTACTCCTATTATATTTAAAAGACGAGTTGTGGAACTTCATCCCCCTCAGGTGTTGCCCAAGTCATCCCTCTATTTCCCAAGTGTCCATGGTTTCTAGTAGGTGGACCTAGTCCACGTTGTCAGACTCAGCCATACCAGGTAGAACATCCATATAAGGAGAATCTTTCCCAACATCAGTGTCCTTTTTACATGTGTAACAATATTGCAATGGGACTGAGTGAATTGTGGTGTCAGATCGATGGTGATCAATTATAAATATGTTTCCTAGAGGATGTGCTCGACCATTCACAAGATCAAGTCGAATGATAGAGTCTTGGAACTGTAAGTAGACATGGTTTTTAGACCAGTCATGCACCATTTTTTATTCCCTCATGAAAGGACGTCTTAAGATCATCTTAAATGATAGAGTGTGCTTGGAAATATGCATAACAATGAAGGTATGCCTTACCTTGTGTCCATGAACCTTGATCTTGAGATTTTCTAGGATCCCAAAGGTTTAACGATGGTCCCATTGGCCATCTTTACTACTATGTTTGTAGTCACAAGCTGAGGTTTTCCCATATATTCCCAAAAAAAATTAGTTACAATGCTAACCCCAATGCCCCCATCAAGGATTCCCTTCACAATTAATCCTTTGGTAGTGATTGGTAGGGTTGCATTGGATTCATTGCCTTCAAAGTGTTGTCCCAACTTTGAAAATTATTTTGTTGTTGCACTTGTGGTGGTTACCTCTCCCTCAATCACTTGTATTGTTTCCTCCTCCTCTTCTTATGTTGTTGAAGTGGACCTGTTCACAATGATTTTTTGCCTTGTGCAAATGACTCTTTCTCAAGTTCCTTCTCTTCTACAATTAACAAGGACACCAAATTTGTTAATGCGAGAATATTCACTCAAAGATATAAGATACCAATCTTAAACTAATTTTTATATATTGGACCTCAATATCGTAGATATACTTCCATCCTTATCATCATCATCAAGTGTAACACCAATTGATGCCATGGACTCACATGTATTCTTTATATCAATGAGTAGTCATTGATAGACAAGTTTTTCTTCTGCTAGTCACATCTAATGATAGTAAGGTGTCCCAATCCTCCTTAGGGATGTGAGAATATTTTATATGCCCAATAACAGAGTCCTACATACTCACAAAAATTCAATCCATGACCTTTTAGTCTTCATGGTTCTCATCTTTAAAGTCCTTTATCTATGTAACAATTTCACTTTGCTTTGGTATTGTTGGTGCTATCTCATGCTCTCCATCAATGTACTCCCAAGAACCTTTATTGCTAAGGAAATAGGTCATTCTAAACTTCCAAGCATGAAATTTGTTCTTGTTCAACTTCTCGTTTTGACAATCTGGTTAACTCCATCATTTCTTGATTGCATACTTGCAAAACTTAGTATTATTCACTATCTCTAAGTAGCCTACTAAAAATAGTGAGTTATTGCATGGAACCATTGTATGTATACATAAAACCTATTCTATAGTGATAAAAAGTATTTGTATACATTGCAACCAAAATGAAACTCTTTATTCAACCGAAGAACAGATCTGCAGAATCTAAAAAAATGCACCAAAAAATAGAAATCTAACAACATAATAGTAGTCCAAAGGATTACACAAAAATCCAAGATGCGCAATCTCCAAAAAGAAGCACCTCAATCAGAGATCATGTAATAATGGCTCCCAGGAATCTGAGACCACTTCTTCTACTTCTCTTGCTTGCTACTTCTTCAAGATCCTCAAACACAACCGAGCTCTTGCAACACACACACACACGCGCGCGCACACACACACACACACACACACACACACACACACACACATATGGAGAAAAACCCCTTTTCTTTTCTTCTTCTTCACTAACTCAAGATAAAAAAATCTACAATGCATAAAAAAGAAAGTACAACATAAAAGGAAAAATAGTACAATGGTTTAGTGTGAACCGCTAGGGAGTGATTTGGATGGATAAGTGTGACATCACTCTGATAGGTAGACCAAGTCGGTATAGTCCAACTATGGTATGACTAGCAAAGACATATGGAATGACTTGAGCATTTAATATCTATTCTAGGTTAGAAATTTGGATTCAAATATCAAATGACATCAAGTAAGATAGAATCAAACTTCAAATGGACAATTAGAGAACCAAACAAAGACCAAATTGAAAGACTACAACTAGATGTTGGACATTCAAGAAAACTAGAATTTCTATATTCAAATAATGGAACCAAAAGTACATAAGGCACCTAATGTTGAACTACAAGGAGTACAAGAGTGTATAGAATTGAGATGACAGCTTTAATTAATGATATTCAATATGCAACAGACCAATTGACAACAGATAGAGACCACAAAATGAAACTATTGGTCTCTATCTAGAGGTGTACATTGTAAAATTATTGCTCGTATAATTAATACTACTAATAGTAATCCTACTTTGTAGTGGCACTTCTATAGAGACAATTCTTGTTATCGAAATCCTCCTCCCTTTTCTCTGAATTTTGGTATATTTCAAAATTTTAAATCCTCCTTCTCATGTTAGCATTTGTGCTTCCGTTTATCTAGATCTTTCTTCATGGTAGCCTTCTAAACATTCTGAGGTGGCATTGGAAGGACTCTTGGTTGAACCTGACCTAGGACACTAGAGCCAGTGTTCTTTTTTAATGATTCTATAATTTTTTTCCTGCTCTATTTGTTGTTTGTGCTTTGTCATTCAGCATTGGAACTTTGTATGGGGTGAGAGCATTTTAGGTCTTGGTATCTGGGTTATACACTATCTTATTTTGTTTTAGAAGACTTTCACGTGCCAGCTTATGGGGCAAATAGAGGCAATCACCTAGACCCTGCTAGATCTAGTTGGTTGGTTTTGATGCAATATTGTGCTTATCTCTTTGAATTGTGGTTTCGAGCTGGTTTTACTAACCAAGTTTTTCTCAGGGATCTTGGAGGCCCCTGTTGAGAGTTGCAGCAATGCATTTGTATACTTAATGAGTAGATCGATCCTTCTATTTTGTCTCATTTAGTATTTTCTACCAAGCCACCAAAGTACCTTGCTCGGCTCATACCACTCCTAGCTTGATTAAAAAAAAAATAACAAATCTAATTAGATCTGCTGGCTTGTTGTACTTGGGATAGATGACTCAATAAAAATGTGGTAGCTCCTTATCCGTTATGGTGGGTATTGCATACATGAGTACCAATGAATTTGGTAATGCTTTGATATAGTTAAGAACTGATTGATTTTCTTGTAACATCATTTTCTCATAATTTTGACCAAATGGGAAAGACTTTTTAGAGCGGTCTCGGTGCAAGGGTAGTTTGAGTTTTGGGACCCCAACTATTGGACATGTTGTTCTCCAAAAAGATTGTAACCTTATGGTCCTTGGCTATCTACATTTTTACCAATAAAGCCTTCAGCTGATTTTTGATATCTTGCATATATTTGTACGCTAGCCTATTTCCAAGTAAAGTATTTATCTGAATTCCCAAGGTGTGGATATCCATCATGATGAGTTGTTTGGTTTGGGGGTTCACCAAAAAATTCATCTTGCATCAACACAAATTTTGGAATTCTATCTAGCACCTAAGTAGCATTTGGGATGAGGTGGTAACCTATAGGCTCTTTGTTTGATCACTCGCTTAGCCCGCACATAGAGCATTTAATACCTCTCCAGATCCAAGTAGACATAGTCATCTTGTAATTAAGTTTTGCTCTGGAGAACTTTTTGCCAACAGGGCTCTTTTTCAAGCTTAGGCATTAGTTAGAAAATCCAGAGCTATGCTTTGAATATGTCTCTATTAGCATAGATTTCCCTTTATTCTTCTTGATCATCATCGTCATCATCTTGTAATTAAGTTTTGCTCTGGAGAACTTTTTTCCAACATGGGCTCTTTTTCAAGCTTAGGCATTAGTTAGAAAATACAGAGCTATGCTTTGAATATGTCTCTATTAGCATAGATTTCCCTTTATTCTTCTTGATCATCATCATCTTTTGTTATTAGACATCTGGTTGTTGTTCTATTGGGACATCACTCTACCCTTCCTTAGTCTGGTTTTCTTGCTTATAAGATGGCTCTAGTGCCATAACCTTGCCATTACCTACATGGATTGAAGTCTCCTTAGGCTACACAATGGTTGCAGGCACACTCTGCACTTCATCAATTGGTATTTGACTCATTGGGTGGACATGCACTTGCATATAGTGAAACTTATGATAGCAACAAAAATCTCTTGATTTGTCTAAGGTAGACAAAAATCACACCATAATGATTTTCACTCTTTAATTAAATGAATTTAATCATCACAAATAGACATTGATAAACACCTAGATTCACTTTAGGCCTTTACATGGAAAGATTATTTCAATTTTTGGATGGTGGCTATAGATTTGAGAAGTTTGTAGCATGATCACCAACAAAATGCACATGCTTTCTTAGATGTAGTTCTCAAACCCTTGAGCATGGTGTAGAGAAGTTTCTATCATGCATCTAGCCCTAGATTACATGTGAAAAGAGTCATTATTTTCTCAACGCATCCACTTCATTCTCAACCTCAATAGCCACTCTCAATGCTTTCTTTTGAGAGGCATAAATATCCTTTGGCCAATTGGCATCAAGTAGGATTTCCTCTTGAATGAAATCATTCCCATTTACATATCACTTGCCAAGTATATGGGCATAAGCTCTTGATTTTACAATCCCTTCTTAAGGAAACAAGACACTAGACTCTCTTGGCTTGGCATTTAAGTAGGATTTCCTCTTGAATGAAATCATTCAGATTTACATATCACTTGCCAAGTATATGAGCATAAGCTCTTGATTTTACAATCCCTTCTTAAGGAAACAAGACACTAGACTTTCTTGGCTTGGCATTTTATTGGTTTGACATCTAGCTATCTATTGCTTCAAGCATGCAACGCTATCCCTCATGCAATCCCGTTCTCTATACTTGAAGTGAAAAATTTGTATGAGAGTGTTGTGCATAACCCTTGTTTTTTTATCAAAGAGGTTGTGGCTTCCTTTTTGTAGAAACACTATCCAGAACAATGGTAGGGATGTTGGTGGTAGCGAACACCACTTCGAGTGTGAATGTCCATAAAGAAATCAATAAACAAAGTAGAGGCGTGGATGATCCATAGAGATTTTTTGTTATGCAACATATGTTGAATAATATGTTTGCAAATGTATCAAATGTTGTGATAATGCATAGTATGTGTTATGAGGTTCCGTAACACTGCTAATTTTATTGCACCATTAGTGAGAACCTCAGATAAAATTGTCAATCCAAGGGATGTAGTTGACCTATCACATGGATGCTACAAAAAAAAAAACATATTCATAACACATTATAATCAAGTGTTGATCCCCAGTGAAACTAAGTCGCTAAAATCTTATCTATAGTTGCTAGTCTTATTCATGTATTTCACTTATCAAATGGTGTCTAATCACAATCATACTTTCCATAATGATAGACAAGACCAATTATAATACCCATAGGACCTCAAATTTATCAAAAAATTCAAGATACAAATATTATACTGGGCAGTATACTGAAATATACCGTCAATTTTGACATCGAATACACCCCCATAGATTTGTAGTAACAATCACTATCCACAAACTCTCTCAAAATCATGAATGGATACTTAAACCACAAGTTATCACCTTGAATAGCATGCAAAGGCTCACAACAAGTGACTTAGGTTCATGCATAGAGCTTTCACCTAAAACATGATTCCACCCTCGGATTCATAAATAGACTTTGCACGATGGAGATATAAACAAAAAGAGCATGTAGGTAAACAGAAGTACACATAATGATAAGTGCTTATTTCATAAACAATTGTGTCCATATTATAAAAAATTGGCCTTTATACTTTGCCAATGGTCAAAATCTCATCCTCTAACCAATATGGCTAATAAATTTTGCAAATTAAGTACTCTGGGTAAATGAGTCACAAGCTTGAAGTCATTGGCTCCAATCTAATCAATAGAAGCTCACATATACAATCATAAAAATGATAAGTACAATTGTAGAATCGCATTTTCGGCTGCATGTGGTCTTGCTTTGAGTGGTATGTGTTAAGCTAGCAGCTAACATTCTAGGACAACAACACTAAATGTTATGGGGTTCCCCAAGCTAGTCTTATCATTAGGAAAATTTTGAGCTCATTTTTGGGCCTTGTAAGAATTGCTGATGTGGCATAGCTTTCAAAAAGTGGGGATCAGTAAATTTTTTGTAAATAAGATCCAAACTTGTCGGAGTTAGGATATTTAGAATCTACTCTTCAAATGCTATCTATTGATATATAGCATGCATGTATCGGACATTGCCTTCATATAGATCTAGAAAAAGGTGATTTTAGATTACCGTAACGGTAAAATTGGTTGATTGGAAAAAAATGGCATAAATTTCATAGAAGTCATCCAAACTTTTCAAACCTTATCTCTTTAGAATCCATTTTTTAAAAGCTTTCCAATGATAGGTCATATCATGGGGTTCTGAGAAATATTTAGAGGGGTCTACCGGGTTGCTTTCTTTTGTACAACTTTGATGATGTGGCACTCTTAAAAGGCCCAAAAATGAGTTCGAAATTTTCCTAATGTGCAATATTAGTGAGAACCCCATACAAAATTGTCATTCCAAGGGCCATTACTCAACTAGTGCATAAAGGCTAAGAGAGAGTGTCACACATATGAAAAACCTAGTCAAAAAATGCTACAATCGAATGATGATCTCAAGTGAAATCCAAATCATTGAAAGTTGCTCTACAATTTGTAATCTTAACTCATGCATTTTACCTAGCAAATGGTGTTTGATCACAACATAACTTGCCACAATAATATAAAAGACCATTTAGGTCATTCCTAGAGCCTCAGATCCATCAAGCAGATACATAAATGATAGTGGACAATAGGCATAAATTTAGGAGATCAATTTTGGCACAACAGATACTCCCTATAGCTTTATAATGATTAGCTATATCCATAGCTACTCTTAAAATCACAAAAATAAACTTCATCACAATTTATGACTAAAAATAGCATGCAAAGGGCCAAGCCCAAAACACAAAAATGTAGCGAGTGACTTACATCAATGCGTAGAATGAATGACTTACATCATGCATAAATATTTCACTTGGAAACATCATGCAGCTCTTGAATTCAAAAATAGACTTTCTTATGGAGATACAAGAAAAGAAGCATATAGGTAGATAGCAGTACACAATGCATTAAGCACTCAATTCGTCATCTCATAAAAACTTATATTCATGTTACAAAACTTAGCCTTTATACTTTTCCAATGGTCAAACTATGGTCCTCTAACCAATATGGCTCATAAATTCGCAAACTAAGTGCTTTTGATAAATGATTTGCAAACAAGAATCCATTGGGCCCAATCTAATCAATATAAGCTCACATATACAATTGTAAAGATAAAAAGTATAGTTGTGGAATCTCGCTTTTGATTGCATGTGGTTCCACTTTCAATTGAATGTGTTGGCATAGCATCTAACATCATGTGGATTCAAGTTCATCAAGTCATACGACCAACCATGATGAATGGTTTCACAACATGCAAGCCTTGAACAGTCATGTAGTTATGTTGAAACTCTCAACGACACAACACATCCTAGTATTGCATATATAGAAAAGGTTTCGTTGTCATTGGATAGAAAAGTAAATTATTTGGCTAATTTGTGCATGTTTCCAACATTACAAAGAAGTTCCAAGTCCATTGGGCAATGATTACACACTCTTTGAAGGTCAATTTCAATTATAAGGTCTTCTCTACGTCGACAAATATAAAAATAATGTAAGGCATGTTGCACAAGTCAACAAGGTGGATAGAATGTTCACTCTTGATGTGGATGTGTTACACATGAAAGCTATTATGTTTTTCTTGAGGGACAAGATTTTTTGCAGATATTCACATTTGGTATAAGCATATGGGACATGCAAACGTGCACAGCTAAAGACTATGAAATTCAAAAGGTTGAGGTTTGCCAATTTTTATAACGGCTAAAATGCCAAAAGTTTGTGAGGCTCATCAATTTGGAAAGCAAGAAAAGGAATTGCTTCCTCATGACAAGTACGTAATTAAAAATGCATTGGAGATATCGCATTATGATGTGTGGGTTCCTGCAAAGACTATGTCTATGGGTGAATATAGGTTTTATGCTACCTTCATTGATGACCATTAAGGAAGGCATGGGTGTACTTCATAAAGTTATGGGTTTATTTCATAAAGGAGAAGTGTGAAGTGTTTACTCACCTTTAGAACTTAAAGGTTATCTAAAAGAAAGAAAGGAAAATATGTAAAGTGTCTCAGGTGATCAAATCAATGGGGAGACTACTTCTCTAATGAGTTTAGGAGTTGCTTGAGAAAGCATGAAATTCAAAATCATCTTTTATGCATGTTTCAGAGGAAATGGTATAGTTGAGCGTAAGAACATGCAAACTAAGGAATTTGCAAGGGCAATGATGAATGAGAAAAGCAATGCCTCATTGTTATTAGGTTGAGGCAGTTTCTAGAACCATCTACATTATGAATAGGCTTGTGAATTGGACACCCGCTACTAGGTTCTACACATTATGAGACCCGAGAAGAAGTTACTAGAAAAAAAAAACTACTTTGAGACACTTTAATGTGCTTGGGTGTATCGCTTATGTGCATGTGTCAGTTGAGTTGTGAACTAGAAAATAATGGAAAAGATTGGGCAAGATTTAGAGCCTATGTGTTTTGAGGATGTTGTTGGAGATCCCAAATGGAATCAAGCTATGGATGAGGAGTGGTTTCCTTGATTCTAATAATGAGAATTGGAGCTAGTGCTATTGATTAAAGAAAAGAATGTGATTGGATGTAAATGGGTCTACAAGGTGAAGCACAATGCAAATGGCACAATGACAAGAATAAGACTAGATTTAAAACCAAATGTTATGCACCAAGTTATGGCATTGATTATGAGGAAACATTCAGCCTTGTAGCTAAATTGGCTACTATCTATACCATTTTTGTAGCAGATGCATCAAAAAGGTAGGGTATATTGCATCAAATGGATGTAAAAATTGTACTCTTACTCAGTAACTGTCAAGAAGAGGTGTATATGGAGCATCCAAAGGGATACATAAGTATGTGAGACATCTTGAGTATGCATGAAAGAGCATCAAGATTTTGAAGGAAGAAGGCAAGTATTATGATCATATGCATTTGACTATTGGTGGTAATCATGAGACTGAAGTTAAGGATGTCAAGAGTTTCTTGAAGCACGAGTTTGATATGAAGGATTTTGCGAAGCTATGTTAATTTTTGGGCACTAAGATTATACCCATCAAAGTACTCATCAAAGAGGGCATATGACTTTCACAAAGGCAATATGCATTGGATATGCTATTAAGTATGATATGACTAATTGTAAGCCAATTGACATTCCCTCACTTTAGATTTTGAAGGTGGGAGCTGATGTGAGTGATATGCTTGAGAATGCCACCATGTACAGGAAGATTTTAAGTAGCCTTATGTATTGGCCAACCTCACAACCATGTACAAGAATATTTTAAGTAGCCTTATGTATTGAACAACCTGACAACCAGATTTGAGTTACACGGTTGGGCTTGAGAGTCACTTGAGAGCCACTTTATATAGCTTCCTAAGAGGAATACACACTTGGATGAGGTGAGGCACACATTGCACTATGTGATTGTTACCTTGGATTATGAACTCTATTATGAGGCCAGCACAAAAATGCAACTCTATGGTTACACGGATAGAGATTGGTCCGGTAGCCTATCTAATCGACGATCTACTACCGAGTTGATGTTCTCACTTAGGAGAAATGCTATAGTAAGAAAAGAAAGTCATGATTGCTTTATCAATGCAAAGGCTGAGCACAGGGGTATTGCAGTGGCAGCATGTGAGGAGATACACGTTTAGAGGTCGGTTTCTAGCTATTGTGATAACCTTAGTAGCATATAGTGGGCATGAAAACTAGTCTTCCATGCAAGAAGGATGCACATTGAGGTACACTCCCTCTTAATTAGAGATAGCATCTTGTCTAGCACCATTCACCTTAGGTATGTGATCATTGAAAAGATTATAGACTCCTTTTAGCCCTTTTTCTTAAGGGGTGCTTAACATTGGCCAATGGGAAGAGGGCATGGATGCCAGCTAGTTGTTAAAGTTATATCATCTCCATTGAATAGCCCAATGTGATCCAAATATTTATATTGGTTTTGGCTGTTTATTCTATTGATTTTTCAAAGTCTTGTGTAAGGTAATTTACCAAGGGAGTACTTAAGGGGCCCCATGCTAGTATATAAGCAACACCTTGCCCCATTGCAATAATTCATTGCCCAATTGGTCATTTCAACTCTCTCTCTCTCTCTCTCTCTCTCTCTCTCTCTCTCTCTCTCTCTCTCTCTCTCTCTCTTTCCCATTGCTCTATGCTTTTGCATCGTCAAATTTGACATGGTATTGAACCTCTTGGCTCATTGACCTTGGGAGACCGCATAGAGAAGAGGAGCTACAAAAATACCGAGTGGAGAAGGTCTCGTTCATCATGGGAGGGAAGTGTCACGGCCAAGAGGAGACGGCAAAGCTAAAGGCTTGGTTTTACGTTTTGAAAATCAATTGTATCAGCCAAGAATTTTTGTGCCAAGTCTATTTGCATTTTGCGATGAGAGTGAGAGCAAAAGCCACATATCATGATTGCATTTTTATAGTATTTTAAAATGCTTTAAAAAATCTTTTATGACGCATGGAGACTTGCAGATTGATAACATGTTGAAATGCAACTACTCTGAAAGGTGCACCCTCTATTGTGCAACTACATTTTGAGATACCTTCCTATCGCACATACACCCCCCCCCCCCCCCCCCCCCCCCCCCCCCCCCCCCCCCCCCCCCCCCTCCCCTGCATCTTGAGCCACTTCCTCCCGACTGCCCTAGAGTTGCACCATAGGTGGCTCTTGCTACCTACAAGAAGGACCTCTCTCCTCTATGTTTTGAAACACCAATATTGAAGGCTCCTAACTTTGGGTGAGTGCACCGCACCCCAATGACGATGGTGGAGGCGTGGATTGTGAATTGACTCTTGCCTAGTGATGTTTGGAACATCTTTGATGAGGTTTTTGAATTTTCCTTGGAGAACCCTTCTTTTGGAGCAATCTTTGAAGACCTTTTGGAGTGCTTGCCGCTAAGTCTTGGACCCATGCAATGGACAATGATGAACCAGGATCAAGAATGTCTATGGAAAGTGGATCAAGTACCCAGTTAGTAGCTTATGCAGAACTAAAGTTCTCAAGGAAGCCGTCAATTTTTTTGTCTTGGGATAGGCAAATGCATTGGTTTGCTAGAGGATAGAGGAAAAGGAAATCTTGATAATTATGGTAGGTAAGGGCTCAATTAGCTATTTTGGTACCCACAAGGTCCAAGAGCCGTTGTTATAAATGCAAGAAGATTCTTTGTTAGGATCAAGAATGCAAAGCCGAAGGAAAAAGCTGGAACTCACAAGAGGACAAAGGCAAAGAAAGCTTGAAAGAGATAAAAATTTGACTAAGGAGATTGGAATGGCAGATATGACAATGGCCACGACGCCAGATTTCTAGTCAAGTGACCACTTTTGCCACTAGCTTCAGCCAAAGAGAGGCTTGTGAGCAGCAGAGAGGGGTAAAAGAAGCTCCCTAAAAATTATTTGGACCCATTTTTGGAGTTCAAGTTATCAATGTTTGAACCCATTGGTCGGTGTTCAAGGCACATACATTATGAGAGATTGGAAATTGATGCATGTAACTCTCCACCCATCCATGCCATATATAGGTCCTTGGCTTGCTAAATATATCTCTTTGAATTGCATGAGCATCTCGGCCCTGGCCTACCTAGCCCTACCTTAGGCCTGACATTATTCCCCCTTGGAGAAGCGTTTTCGTCCTCAAAAACAAAACTGGTGATATCTTCATAAGGACACTAATGTTTTCTACAGTGGCATCCCTCGCCGATCCATCCGTCATTTGACCAATACAAAATTCAATAGGAGATTCAATGCAACCAAGAAAACATCTTGATTTTCCATATTGTTGTCCCTTTGCAACCATTTGTGGAACCGGCCTATAATCAACATAGTGTGTAGAGTCAATTTATAGCTCACTAGAGTACTTTAAAAGAGTTCCCACAGTTAAGAGGTGTCTTAAAGAATATCTCTTCTCACATTCCATGAAAGTAACATGCTGATATAACTCATCAGCAAAGATTAAGTCCTTGACTTGTAATCATTCCTCATCAGTAAGCAACACCACCCTAACTGGTGATCGAATTTGAGAACCTAACCTAAACATGGACTAAAATTAGTTGCAATATGCTTTTCCTCATGGTAAGAAACTCCAGCAAGAGACATAACCTTTCTAGTTGGATTGCTTTTTGCTAGCGTATGTGCTTAGCGTATCCTTTAGCACAATATTAACATTTGTAAATTGCCTATCCACCTCTGGATGACTAGCAATATTGAGCTGTATTTCCCAACCATTTACAAATAGTCTTCCCAAAATGACTCGTAAACGTGGGGCACAAATACTTGCAACATTGTTGAGTAATCAACTTGAATTAATAAACAACCAACTTGGTTAACTTTGAGCGATTGAATAAATTGTACAAAGTTTAGTCACTTATCTACAAGCTTCATAAGTACAAAATCATGAATTTGCATACCGCTCCAAATCAACCTTTGCTAAACACTAGGACCCATAACACCTAGTGTGCATGCATATAGCAAACACTGATCCGAACCTGCATTTTCATGACTATGATGTCCAATCCTTATGGCAGGTATGATGCTCATAGCACACATGAAAGAGGAGGGTAAATAGTTCTCAAAAGAAACTAAATACTTACTACTACAATCGCTTGTAAGCCTTGCAAAAACATTTGAGCCATAATGGAATGTAAAATAGAAATCACATCTAAGCACAAACAATGAAACATTTTCATTAACAATGCATTGCTTTTCTATATGCATAAACAATTATCGTGTAATGTTGTTCAGCAGCACTTGTAACCTTAACAAGTCTTTATAAGTACTCGATAATTTTTAGCCACAGAAATTGTCCCTCATACTATGTACTTAAAATGGTCTGTGAAACGGATTTGATTAGAACCTAGGGACTTTGTCGCAAGACATAATAAGTAAACATGCACCAGTGTCGGTCCAGAGACTCATGTTCTTCACATGTGGAAAATGTCTCGTATAATGACGTCAAGAAAAATGACATCCAGCAAGTACGAGAGGTACTTAAGTGTGGAGATAATTGTAAGCACTCAGTGCAATGAGTGAGAGGGACCCTCATAACTCTTGCTCCACATTGGATAACCGAACTACATGAGTTCCTAGACCATGTTGTTCCCCTTGTAACAACATGTGTCAAACAAAACTCTACCTTGTAGGTCTACAATTGCAGGGTGCAGAAATGTATCTGATACACTTGTCCCAAAATAATTTTCTCCTACACTAACTTGTCATGTGTTTGAAGAGAAAAATGGATGAAAGAGTTCTAGCATATACATCCTACTTGGTAAAGTCAATTAAAGCATATGCAAAAATGAAATGAAACCAAACCATAGGCATACCTTGAGGTTGAAAATAGCATTTACTTACCCGAAGTCAAGTACACATTGAAAACCTGAAAGATACAACATGAATGGTACCTTACCAAAAAGCTAGCTTTAAAGAGCTAGTATGTCGTTGACCTGTAAAACATTAAATGAAAGATTTGTGAAAAACAATTAGTATCGAACTGGTAACCCTGGATGTTGGCTTGGCAATCCAAACCCCTTGGTTAGAATCTACAATGTCAAACCCCTTGGTTAGACTCTGTATTGTCAAACCCCTTGGTTAGACTCACATTCAAACTGCTCAAACTAGCAGGCAAGAGTGACCAACATAGTCTACCTTGTCTAAAAGTGATGGTAATCAACTTGTGAAGTTGAACCTATGCACTATCCTTTGGTGCCTTGAGGACTTCTTTCCTTGAAAGGAGAATTGTGAAAAGGTCAATCCATGACCATCAAGACTCATGGAATATTTGGCTATTAGTTGGGTCATGTCCCTAAAAATACCACTCCTATAGACACAATCAGTGCTATAAGTAAACAAAAACTCCTCTCAAGTTGGACTCTTTTGCAACTAGATCTTAAAATAATTATTTCTCTATGAACAAAAGAGAAAGATTCCCAACACCCCCAAAGAAAGTATCCATACTAGATTTTTTGGGTGTTTAAATAAGAGATTACCTGCTTGGAGATTCTCCTAGTCTATTCATGTCGTCCCATGAATTGGTTCTTTGATAGCAAGGCCATGCCTACTTGCTACCAATGGAAAGCATCATATGTATTAATTGCACCTTGTGCATAGAGCCAATGATGTAAAATGTCCGCCAATGTAGACATATACAATGATCACAAGTAAATATATCAGCCTTAACCCTTCCTGAACAAAGTAGTTGATGTTATAGGTGGAAGCATAAACAATAACTCCGTGGAATGAATCTCACCGTATTGGCACTTCATGTGTGTCTATCAGAAAAATAAAGTGACAAGCCCTTAGCTTCAATGACGATCTAAACAATGTGACCCAATACCATGCGTGCCTTGCACACTTTGTACTGCCCAAGATACATCACAGTTTGATGTTGCCGAATGTAAAATGTGAGCTTATATCCATAATTTACTTTGCTCCCAAAATTTACTTTGGAAACATTTTGATGGCTTCCTACAATATACAATCATATATAAAAGCAAAAAAATCACATAATCAAAAAAGTTGCCAACCTTCTTGATCTTGCTCGGTAATCTATTCTACATGATGCCTTGCATGTGTCATAGTTTCCCCGACTCTAGAAAACCTTCTCCGAACATTTCGGGTGCTTGCGGTATTCAACGTGCCTTAGTGCTAGGCAACCTTGCTTACCAAAACTTGAGCCCCTACTTCAGAAGCCAATTTTGATGTTGAATTGTAATCACAGTCGTTTTATATTTTGTAGAAGCCAAACTATGCATGCATGGTTGTGCATGCATACTTTTTTGACTTGCAAAAAATCTAAGGGTTTAGTGATCATCTTGCCCATGGTGAATCCCCTTGCACGTCATGACCACCATTGAATGATTTCTTGGAACTTTGCATGAATACTTGGAGTTGGTTCAAATCCAGCAAGTGAAAATTATATTGATTTGGAAAGTAAGATAGCCAAAAAGGAAATTGCATAGCAAACGAGAAGGGCGACCTCACAAACTTGTCCTTAAAATCATTCTTAGAACCCCTTCAAAAAAGATCTAACGCGGGGCATCTTTTTTGGAGATAATTTTGAGCTTCTATCCAATCATGAAACTTTATTTCCTTTAAAACTCGTACTATAGTATCATTCTTATCTCATGTATGATGTCATCATGGATCTTCAAAGGAGAGTACATGTAGAATGAGATTCTAGCAACTCTCCCCTTAAGAGGACATCCATGGTGTCAGTATGGATCCTTAAAAGATGTATACATAGACTGAGGCTTACACCCCAGCAACACTACCCTTAAGAGGAGAGGATGACTATTGCTAGCATTCTTGAAAACATACATGTGGTTGTTCTCTTCTTAAGTGTGTTATGCTTTCTTTATGAGTGAAGGATACTCAAGATATTGCTAGCATCGTCGTAGCCTCCCCAAGGAGGTGTCGAAGGAAAGAACAAAGAGGATGACAAATTTTAGCAAAGGTCACCTGCGAGTGTCATTTGCTTCTTTTCAAGGTAGGTTCTTTGCTCTATAAGATGATAATAGCATTACAACACCAAGACTTGCTTACATTTTGATTAAGATGATAATGAATGTAGAAACAAGAGCAGGAGGGATCAAGATGATAAAATCCCTAGCTCTTTAAAAGGGCCTCAATCCTATCACTTATTTTTTGTTGAACACGCATGCATTGAAAGGCGCTCTCGATGCAACGGTGAAACGCTTCTTGAGGACTTCATCTAAAGTTTGTATAGCATGCCTACTCCGATCTCTTTTGTGACCCCTCATGTCAACTATCGTGCTCACAGTGAGCGTAGGTTCAGCATGAGAGTGAGGTCGGTGGCAAATGGCAGGTAAAAGCTCGGCTTTGGTGCTAATAAAGCAGCAGAACTAGACAACATGATTGCTCTTTGCCTGCTACCTATAAAGCGTCAGAGATCTGGCAAAAGACAAAGGAGGTAGCATCAAACCTCTGTGACATGGGGGAAAGCAGCTGAAGGAGAACCAATGATTTGCAAAACGAGCTTGAGCATGAGACTAACAAAAGTAAGCATTTAGACTCTCTCTTCCTTGATCTTTTTGAGGGAGTATCAAAGATCTGTAAAACAATCTTGAACATGAGCCTAACTTGAAAAAAGCGGAACAACATAGAAGCAGCATTGGTGATGATAGACATGATAGCATAAGTAAACACAATAATCGACACGATGAAAAGCTATTGTAGCAAAGGTAATCAAGCAATAGGCAAGGCTCCTTGGAGTAACATGTTTTGCTTGGTAATTCTTTGATCGATATGCACGCCAACTTTAGTGGTGCCCTTAGAAAAGAACAAAAGTGTGTACTTTGGCACGTGCCCTTCAAATGAGAACTTCATGGATGCATCAGAGAGAAACTTTAAGATGTCCTTAGAATACAAAGTTAATATTGATTGAGCCATTCTACTGTAGTGATTGCACTGGAGCTTATGAATTGAGAACTCATCACTACAATAAACCATACACCGTCTATGATGTAGAACATAAAGTTACCTCTACTTCTTTTCAAGTTAAATCTATCTCCTACATCTTTTGTATTTGTCTTAACCCGTGTTTTGTTTTTTATCAAAAGGACATATATTCACAACAGTGGATGTTTCGATTGCACAAGCACAACTCCACCTCAACAACACTGCAAGGTCCGATACCTATATCTAATTCCTCATGCCTATGTGTTTGCTTGGTGCAACACATAAATGCTACGGGGCAGGGCACGGCTTCCGTTTCTTACAATTTTTAGAGAGACCATAGTGTCAACACTCCACCATGCTTTTGTATGGCACTTATGCATGACATGCACTATATATTTAGCATTTTCACTCTGTGACACTTCATTGCAAGATGAAATGTTTAACTATTCACATTGCTTTTATGTAGCTTGACCCCAACATTGTCCTTTGGCTTGCACAATTGAACGACACCAGTACATAAATATCAAGCTGGTAGTACAATTTAGTTTATTATTTTTATAGTCTGTTGATGCTTTTTTGTATTTTTTGAGTTTGTCAATTCATCATATCTATATATCGAATAGACCATAAGCACTTCTTTTTTCATAGTTGGCCAATTCAAATTATGTACTGCAATACTCAATGCACTCTGTACATGTTTACTTTATTCCTAGGTGATTCATGTCAACCTACTCTACAAGAATCTTTGCTCCCTTCGACTGTAACATAGGTCTCTGTCTCTCTCTCTCTCTCTCTCTCTCTCTCTCTCTCTCTCTCTCTCACACACACACACACACACACACACAAAAACAGGTTCTATGGATGTTCTATAGCAACAACCACCAACCAAGACTAGTGTTTTCAAACATGAAAAACAAAATCCTTTTTTTTTGAGCTAGTATAGCTTCTAAAAGGTGAATTCTACATACATATAACTTGAGGTGTTTTTATCTCATGAATTTGAGAGAAAGTTCATTACCTATAATGGACAAATCTAGTGAAAACAAGATCACTTCTTCACATTGAAAATATTGACACAGATTAGATTGTAATGCACGGATGAGCGTTACAAAACAAATATGTAGATTACATGAAACAACTAAATTGGATTCTTCAAAAGAGTGATCAAAACAAAATCTTAGTTCAAAGCACAACATAATTTGCAATAGATAGACAGAGGGTAGTCATTTTACAGCACCTACAATTTATAAAATTCGCATGCGTACAAAAACGATTTATACAAGTTTTGCTTCATGGTGGCTCAAGAGCATAGTTGCCATGAGGCTCGATTCTACATCAAAAGATATTGGGGAAACGTTTCTGAAATCCCGCATTTTTTAAACTCGTGTTTTCTTGAAAGACAATGTTCTCTTTTGTGGTTCCCAACATATAGTATTTGAAGTTTAAGCTTCATGGGAGCCTTTGACATAGTACACTATAAAGCTAATCGATGTCTTACATTGACATGCCCAACGTGCATGATTAGTTAGTGTCCATGTATATATTAACATTTATTTTAAGGTTTTTTACAAAGCCTTTAGCATGGCATTTAGGACATGGACATGAATTGAAACCTCTCGAAATCCATGAAACCTGTCTCAAAACTTCCCATTTCGGGAACTTCATGGCTACTATGCTGAGAAGTGAAGCATAAAACAAAGTCATTTCAGGAGGCCTAAACATCGGTATTTACCACATAAATCCGACAAGTCATAATCTAATCAGCTATCAAAATAAAATAAAATAAAATAAAAATATGCCAGCATTTTTGTGCCTTTTGCACCAGTAAATCTGCACCAAGATATATTGCAGTGTGTATAATCCAAATTACAAGGATAACTTTGTATGAAATTTACTATAAAAGAAAATTGGTACGGATCACAAACCTCTAGAAATTTTACATACAATACCATTTCGTATCTGTATACATACAGAAATTAACTGCACTCCTGAGAGGAGTCTACTTCGTTCAGTGTTTGGTTAGACTGCAAATGCTACTAGGCACTAGAAATAAATTAGCTCTATTCAACCCTCCGTTGCACCGATCGTCAGAAATTCTACGTAACTTGAAGTGGTTGTACATTCTTCCCTCCCACCTGCTCTTCTGTGCAAGCCCTTTTGAGGCTTATAAACTTCACCCACACGCTAAAGTGGGCCATTATGTCATCACTATATGAACCATGTCTTGCAAGGATGGTCCATTATCCCTACCAAGTTTAGCCCTATGAACCAAAAGTGAAAAGGCATCTTCAAAGATTCCTTGGTCCCTTGTAGCACTTTTCCATTAATTTCTCCAGTGCCGCCTCTGCTTGATCCAGTGTTTCGACTGAATGGCCTACATTAAATGATAAACGTTGGACATTGAACTGCACACAAATTTCAAAACATGAGTCAACAGTCCAGTTGCCATCATCAGAGGGAGTTCAGATTAGAAGATCCCCCAAATTTACTGACCTGTGCACCTTGTCGCACACGAATATCAACTCCCTTGCTGTCTATAGATATCAACGCAGCATCGTCGACTTCGCTCTCTATAGACAGGCGATCTCTCAGAGGTCTTGAAAATTTTGTATTCAATTTCTGTTGTCATGACAAGACCAAAGACGTCAACAAACTCAACCAAACAAAATAAGAAAATCGAGCTTAAATATAAAGCTGGGCCAAAAATTGCACACAAGAGGAATGCTGATGTAGCTCCGCAAATAGCGCCACGTTTTACAGCCTGCCACGTGGCAGTCCGTACGGCCAAAAGCAGGTGTAGGAAAATCGGGTTACCTTGAGTGTTTGCTCTGCCCCATTGGCAGCAATAACATCAGGTTGCACACCCTCAAACTCCTTAACATCCACCCAGGCAACCGTCCCAAATCCTCCAATAAAATAAATATCACTTGCATAAAGAAGAACACAAATTCAGAATAACCAAATGGCAGTATAATTTTATTCTTTCTCTAGAAAATAGCAGAGCGTGGACAGACAGAATGTGTACTACGGATGTAAAGGTTATCCGACAGAGAGGTTAGCCTTTCATAAAACCTGCAAGAATTCAGTTCCATAAAGAAAAGGTTCAGAACCTGATGGATTCCATTCGGTAGTAATAGAAGTTTCCCCATTGTTGCGTTGCACCTTGCTGATGTTTTGCAGTGTAGGTTTTGTGTGCCCATTCCTGCAAAACCAATAAAAGTGGAAACCAAAAATTGGTGATTGTGATATTGTCTTGTTGTTGATTACTAACTTGGAATTTCATTGTCGCGACAAATTTGGTACTTTTCTGCATATATCTAGCTAGTGTGGCTCATAGGGTTGTCATATGACATAGCGAAAGCATATATGACACAAATTTAATGGCTCCATAGATGTAGGACAGTAGCACTAAAACAAAGCGAAATAGAAAGAATAAAAACCACAAAATGATATTGAATACGGCAAACACTCCTAAAAACCATCGAGCTGTCTGACTTGTACTTGATTTATAGACCCAGTTGTCGCCAATGACCTTCCGGTTCTTAGATCTCAGAAACAACCCCCAAGTATCCTCCTCCTTGATGGAGCCGATCGTGATCTGCATGGCTTTCTACTTCGACTATGAAAAGCCTCAACTAAATGGAGTTCTCTATCCTTGACGACCAAGGGCATCTTTACCTATACTAATGCTCCACCTGTGTCGACCTTGCGCAACCGTCCAAGAATGCCTCATAGTACCTTGAGTACACCAATCTGGTGGAAAATATGGAACATAAGGATTGCAAAATTAGACAGGTTTGCCCCCTCCTTCAGGAGCAACAAGAATCTCATCGTCCTCATCAGCACTGTGACTCAGCTCCACCATCATAATGAGTCTGTTCATCAGCTTCTGGAGCCTAAGGAAAGAGAACTGACGAAAATTTTTCATCAACTACAGGGCAGGACTCGTCACCAAGATCTCAACTGTGGATGACATGGAGGACCTAGGAGCAAAAGCTCCCACAAAGGAACATGCTCGTCAACGACCAAATCACACTTAACCATGATCTCCATCCGTTCTAGGTGATAAGCCTTTCGAACGACAGTTTTTTTTAGGGTCCTTGTAATTGTAATTCTATGTAAGAGTGCCTTGGGGGTCTCTTTGGCAGCAGGTCCAGCACGCTCTTTAGGTGATTGGTTAGAGTTTTCAGGCTTGTCAAAGGAGCTGCAGGGTTTCCAGCTACAGGGCATGAGAGGGGTGCAGAGCATGTGCCAGGACATCTCAGAGGCAGTTCCAACTGAGTGGCTCACACCTCTCGAGCCAGTAGCACTGTAGCACCCAGATGGATGGGAGCCTTCACGCGACTGGAGGTTCTCATCTCAATTCGGGCCTGCTCAAAGACTGTTCCCTCCCTGTTTTTCGAGTTACTGGGTGAGGGACGCTTACAGCGAGTTGCAATAGAGGCCCCGCAGGTGGCAGAGTGCTGTTTTCAGAGGTGGTGGGCATCTCTGGGAGGACTTGCGTCATCGATCCCGACCCAGCAGCTCTTGAGACTGGACATTGGAGACTGTGGGCTTGGGAGAGCTGTCCACTGGCACGAGTACAGTGGGATCCTGGAGAGTGGCTTTGGAGGGGCCCTTTCTCTTCTGCAGGCCACCTAGGTGTCCCTTTCTTTCAGTACACTGTTCGACTGGGACGTCACATACTGGCATCACAGAGAGAGGCTCCCCCTGCTGCAGCACCTCATTGGCAGGAGGAGGGTCTCACAGCTGAGTTCTTGGCAGCTTTTTGGGAGAGGTTGTGGGACTCCAGACAGCCGAGGCGAGCCACCTTGTTTCAGTGGCTGGTCGCACAAAGAGCTACAGCAGTTGGGAGCTGGCTTGTGCATTGTGGTCTCTCGACCGCATGTGCAGCTTGTGACCATCTTGTGGAGAGTCAGCATCACTCTCTTTGGGACTGTCCTTTGGCACAGCAGGTGTGGCTTCGTGTTCTTCGGCTGATGCGTGCTCTTTCCACGGCCCGGCAGTAGACTTGGGGAGCAGCTGCTTGGTCCACCCTCACGGGCCCGGCACTTCAGTTTGAGCTATCTTCCACCAACAGGATGATAGCGATGCAAGGGGGGCGACCTACACTCCAGCCTGCCACAGAGCTTACTCCACAGGAGTGGTGCAGTGAGAGAGAGGAGTGCTGGGAGCTCATCAGTGGCCTGACACTCTGGTTCATCTGGCGGGCCCGCTGCTTCCGCATCTTTGAGGCTCGCCCTGTACCACCAGCAGAGACTTCGCAATCTTCGGCTAGAGCTGATCCACACTCTCAGAGGACAGCTCGCGAGACTCCAGGGCAGCTCCGACCGCATGCGGGAGCGCAGAGAGGCTTTCCTTCGACTCTGGCGTCCTGGGCCTTTTTACACCATGGTCCAGGGTGTACTCAGATGACACTACCGTCCACCTGTGTGGCTTTTCCCTCCTCCCATGTCTTGATTTAGCCTCTTTGTACATTTGGTGTTTTTTCATTGGGAGTGTTTCCGCGTCATGGTTGTTTCAGCCCTCTCTCGAAGAGGCGGTTGTAGCCCTATGGGCAGTTTCATTAACTAATAGAAGGATCTTTTTCTCGGAAAAAAGAAAAGTATACCGCCCTACGGGCCAGTTTCACACTATCACCTCCTTGAACTCTCCGAAACTGAGAGGAAGCGTTTATACTGTGTGCAACTACCTAGAGGATTTACCATCCCTCGTGGGCTCACTGCCACTCGTGCTAGCTTTGAGCTTTGGGCATTCGGCCTTGGTGTGCCCTACATCATTGCAACTAAAGCATCAGTTTTTCTTTCACGCTTTAACATAGCTCTCTTTTTTCTGCAATTCGGCCTCTCTTTTCTTTTCAAATGGTCGCGGTTGTTTAGTCCAACAACCACCCTGGTCAATCCTCTCCCCCTGCCTCTCACTACGGAACACTTTTCTTTTAAACCCTGACCCTTTTTTCTCATTTTCCCCAACCCTATCTGCCTCATCTCACGCACCACAACGCTTGATGTCATCATAGATCTGTGCATATTTGATCCCCTCAAATAAATGGAGTTAAGCCCGGAATCGATGACAACAAGCTCGGAAAACCTAAAGAGCTAGAAGGGGGTGGGGGACACACTATGGTGTGCAGAATTTATTTTTATGTTTTAGCAAATAAATGCACTTAACTCAAAAATAAATGGAGATTTGTACAAAAATGCTAAGAACAATGAGCAAGAACAAAATAATCACCCCCCTCGGCTAGCAATCGGCGGCATGTCGAGATGTCCTCTGCGGGAGTCGGACGTGTACAAAATCGATGAAGCTCGCAAACGGTGGAATCCGATGAAGCTCGTAGTCAAATCCGATGTAGCTGAAAGCACTCCGGATAGCTTGAATCCAATGAGGCCTCTATAACTTGAACGTTCTCTTTTGCTCGCGCAAGTGAAGCCGCAAGCGTCCTTTAGAACGCCACTTGAATGCTTAGCACAACGAAAAAGGGAATGCTTCGGCAAGTAAAATCCTCACTTTGCTTTTTCCTTGTCGCTGGCCTCCCACAACCCCTTCCCTTGTAGGCTGTGGAAACTACCCCTTCTTTACTTATAATTGTAATTAAATTTATGCTTCCTGTGTAAGTAGATTGTGACCGGCCATGTCGATTGGAGGGAGGCAAGAGAAACACGGTGGCATTGTAGAGAGTTGACGGGCGAAGACCAGCACGGGGTGGGCAATGCAGGGCGTCGGTGCGGTGAGATGGTGACGCAATGGTCAGTTGGAGGCGGAAAGGGTGGCCCAACAGGATATTGGCAGCGATGTGGCGCTGCACAGGCGACGTGCGATGCTACTGTTGCAAACGATGACAGCCAGCAAGTGACAACAAGGCGGTGTCGCAAGTCCGTTGGTGGGCAGGGCAAGGCGGCAACAAATAATTGGCAGTTGCAGCGAGCGGCGTGAACAGGGACTGATGACGGGTGGACCTGTGGGTGACGGCACACAGCGACAAACCAGGAGCACAAAGGGGCGGCACAAACAAAGCAGCAACGGCAGCAACACTAAACAATAAGGCGGTATGTGGTGGCAAGCATCGACCAGGCAGCCAACGGCAAGCGGGAGAGGAAGCGAGCGTGAGAGAGTGGGAGAATAGATAGCGGCAGGCGTGAGCTGAGAGAGGCGAGAGTGTAACCGGCTTGGACACTCCAACCGAGAAATCAATAGCAACACACGAATAGAAACTTCATAATCACTGAGCTTTGAGAGAGAGAGAGAGAGAGAGAGAGAGAGAGAGAGAGAGAGAGAGAGAAATGAAATGAAATGAAATGTTATATTAACGTCTCCAAAAGGCCAAAATGACCTATGAGACCAATCAGTTACAAAATAGTGAATCTAATACCATGTCTGGGTACAAAAGAACTAGAAAAGAACTAGAAGTGGAACAAAATACTACTACTACTACTACAATCTAAAACTACGTGGGTGTAGCAGCTGATACAATAGGTACCCGGTAAACTGGATGTAACAGTGTGTGAAACAAAGATGGAAGAAATGGTGAGGATCCATCCTCATCTGCACTCTGGATGTCGAGAGAGTATGGCTCGAATCTTCTGTTGTAGTCTCCGTCGATGCTGTGTAGCTCCTCCTCTCCTCAGTCGCGGTCGTCTGTATCTCTGGAGAGAGAGAGAGAGAGAGAGAGAGAGAGAGAGAGAGAGAGAGAGAGAGAGAGAGAGAGAGAGAGAGTCGACACGACCCGGCAAAGTACCCGACCCAAAGGTATTGGCCCCAAAGACTGGCGTCCCTTTCGGTATTTCTTTTATATTAAACTTTGAGCAAGTAAAATTCCCGCGGGTGCTCGCTCTCAGACTCTGCGTCCACATGCTCCGAGAAGTAAGATCCCCCTTGGGTGTATTTATTCTTACAAGGGGTGCCAAAGGCAGAGCCCCAAAAGCATGTAACTCAAAAGCATCTTGATCCAAAAGCTGTCAGTAATACCAGCAACGCCAAAAGCGGAATTCCGTACAATTTCCGTACCGACATGCCACATTAGCAGTCAACACGTTTTGCGGCAGTCCATACAGCAGTCAGCGCTAATCGCAGCCGTCTCTACAGCAGCCACGTCAACAGGTTCTTAAGCTTTCTTTTTAAGCCTAGTGTCCCCTCAGCAGTTGTCCAAGTTGGAACAACTTATTGGTCATGCCACATCACCAATTTGTGACAGAGAGAGAGCTCGAGAGTGATAAAGAGCCAAAAGCCCCACGCTTGCTTCCGCCCGCAGAGCTATGGTGCCCCCTCGAGATCACCGTTTCTCTTCCTTGTTGACGCAAGATTTTACTCATCCCTTCAACAACCACTCATTAGCCAATAATTAATGGCCTTCAGGTTGGGTGGGTTCGTTCATGCACAGAGCGTAACTTGGGCTTTGATACCAATGTTACACTTTTGTATTGCCGCTATGGGAAAACTACCCAAGAGAGGATCTCGTCAATAGATCACCACCAAGCCATGAAAAAAATGATTTGTCATCATTCACAGACCTCTACTTATAGTGTGGCTTGCCTATCCACATTGGTCCGGCCGCCCGAGCACTATGGCCGAGCGGTCTTCTCCTCAAGGCTCAACCTCGCTTTTCCGACTCAACGGTCGGAAAGTGATCGACCCGACTAGAACCGTTACAGTCCACGTGAAGAAAAGTTGGGTACCAGGGTGGGAACAAAAGAAACCAACGGAGATTTTGGCAACTTTCCGATAGGAATCTCGATAGAGCGTAGCACAAACGTCAATTGCAGGTTGAAATGTGTATGAAAAGATTAATCATGTACTCCAAGACTCAAAACATGTGAATCAACTGAAGGATTACTCGCTTGATGAGATTCACTCAAGATGGCAAGAGGCCGTCGATTTTCCTCTGAAGACAATAATGAAACAAAAAGAAAAGCAGAGTGCAGAAAAGCAGAAATTGTACGGAACGGTGAGTGGTCTTGTGACGGGCAACCTATAGCAAGGCTATAGTGTGATTTGCATTGGACAGGAAGTTAAACTTGGCCTCTCGCCTGGGCAATGCCACGTAGCAAACAGAGGGAGTGGTGGTCTAGAAGACACCATGACCAATTCACCGTCACCAAGTTTGGAGATAGGCGTAGCTCGACTTTTAGAGATATTTCTACTAGCTGTTGGTTTGTATATATGCTCAGTTGGTGTGGGGAAGGCATGGCATGAGTCATATGAATCATCGAGTCTAGAGTCTTGAGTTTCAGTCCAGCACTTGCACACCTACACTCTCCCTACACAGTTGGAGAGCACGACATAGATTTCCTGTCACAAAATGATGACGTGGCATGAGCACCCGTGGACAGATGCTGACGTGGCAGTAGAGGCTAGTTGTTGATGTGGCAGAACAATACGGCAAACCCTGAAATTACGCTGACAATTGATGACGTGGCAGCCTGTACGGCTTTCTACAATTCCCGTTGTCAGCTGTACGAATTGTACGGATTTTTGCAAATTGCGCTGATGCTTTTTGGGCCAGATTTTGAAGCCAGTTGCTTTTGGGACTCTTTGCTTTTAAGGTTTGGAAACTTCTGGGGATCTGCTTTTGGGCATCCCTTGTAAGAATAAAGGAGCCCAAGGGGCCTCACTCTACAGAGCATTTGAACGCAGAGTCTGAGAGCAGAGGACCCTTCAGGAGTTGTACTTTGCTCAAGCATTAACATAATAAAGAAATACCAAAAGGGGCGCCAGGTTTTGGGACCAATACCTCTGGGCACGGAACTACATCGAGCCGCGTCGACTCAAGTTTTAAAGTTGTGAATTATTTTAAGTGATTCTCTCGTGTCATGTCGAATTCTCGACTTGGGGTGTCCAAGATTGTGGTAGTGGTATCAGAGCATCAGGCGAGTGCTTTTCTCAAAGCATACCGGTCCTATCAAAGAGCAGACAGGGCACTTGGGCACTTTGGAAATTGTTATTTAAAAATCTATGTCTTCAATATGTAATCTATGTAATCAAGCATAACACCTCTTAGAGCAGAGAGGGCACTTGGGCACTTTGGAAATTATTATTGAAGAATCTTGGATAACACCTCTCAGAGCATACAGGTCCTATCAAAGAGCAAACACGGCACTTGGGCACTTTGGAAATTGTGTAATTGTTCTCGTGGAGAATCTAACAAAGATAACACCTCTCAGAGGAGACATTACAGGGCGAGGAGATACTCGCTCCAGAACATCTATTGGAAAGGAAATTGAAAGGGATACGGATATCTTGTTGTTTGTGTGCAAATAACTAGTAGGAGGGAGGAACATGCATATGAAAGCATTTGGAAACATGGAACTAGACCTCGACTCTTTTGCAACGAGGTGAACCAATTGCTTAAAATTTTGCCTGTTTTGCAGGTGACGTTGAGAATAAGATGATGACGAATAGGGAGCAATGACAGCTCCAGCAAGAACAACGCATAGCTACATAAAGCTAACTCCCCATTGAGAATAAGATGATGACGAATTGGGAGCAATGACAGCTCCGGAATGAACCCGATCACCCAAGATAAGAATCATGAACTTTGAATGAATGATGATGATTCTAGTGCATCAAGATTCCCATATAAATGAGATGACTAGATATTGTTGCGAGCACATCAAGAGTTCCTGCAAGATGAGATGGCTACACAAGGATCTAGGTGCATCAAGACTTCTAGACAGATGAGATAACTAGATGATTGAAACACTGTGTTCAGTATGAACTAAGTATGTGATTTGTGAACTGCATGTTCAATGAATGAAGAGCTTTGAAATAGGGATTTCCGAAGATGAATTTGATTTATGTATAAAATTAATGTTTTGGAAGAATTTGCTAGTTGTGTGCAGATAACATGTGAAAATAGAGAATGAGATGATTTTGGAGCAATGACAGCTCTCGAATGAACCTAATAACAAATCATGAATATTGAATCATGACTAATTCATTGGAACTGTCGTGAGCGCATCAAGAATTCCTGTGGGATTAGATGGCCACATAGCTAGAACTGAATGATTGAACCACTCTGTTTAGTATGAACTCAGTGTAAGATGGATTGGGATCCCCAGAAATGATTACTTGCACATGACAATGCTTGAGTGCAAATGGAATGATTGACCAAATGACTGCAGCATTTCGGTCTTGAAAATCTATGGACATGATCGCAATATGGGATTAGTCAATCCGATATCAGTGAGATTTGGGATAGATCTAGATGCAATTGCTAAATACGTTCCCAAGAATCATAGTCCTAGATTAGAATGGAATCCATGGACGTGATCCCGATATGGATTAGTTAAATCGACATCGGTGAGGTCCAGTGCGAATCTAGATGTGATTGCTAAATACGTCGCCAGGATCACGCTCCTAGATTCTATGTGATGTGATCTGAATGCGATTTGAATGTGATGTGATGTGACTGTCGTCTTTGTACAAGTGCTGGATTTGTGTCGTCTAGTACATCCGTACTTAAGAGTCAGTGTCTACTGAACTGGTTTTTGGCTTCTGTCTGATTTTGCAAGCATAATCGAGGGCGATTACAATTACAATTCTTTCAAGAGGGGGGTATGTCACAAAATGATGACGTGGCATGACCACCCGCGGACAGATGCTTACGTGGCAAAACAGTACGGCAAACCCTGAAATTACGCTGACAACTAATGACGTGGCAGCATGTACAACTTTCCGCAATTTACGTCGACATCTGTACGGACTGTATGGATTTCCGCAAATTATGCTGATGCTTTTTGGGCCAGATTTTGGAGCCAGTTGCTTTTGGGACTCTTTGTTTTTAAGTTTGGAAGCTTTTGGGGCTCTGCTTTTGGGCATCCCTTGTAAGAATAAAAGGAGCCCAAGGGGCCTCACTCTACAGAGCATGTGGACACAGAGTCTGAGAGCAGAGGACCCTTTGGGAGTTGTACTTTGCTCAAGCATTAATATAAATAAAGAAATACCGAAAGGGGTGCCAGGTTTTGGGGCCAATACCTCTGGGCATGGAACTACGCCAGGCCGTGTCGACTCAAGTTTCAAAATTGTGAATTATTTTAAGTGATTTTCTCGTGTGTCGTGTCAAATTCTCGTCTTGGGGTGTCCAAGATTGTGAAATTTCTAGCTACACTCTCTCCTCTTCTCCTGTCCCTCTGCCGCGTGTTCCCTTGTCACCACACTTTTTGCAGCGCTTTGACATTCCTCGGACAACCTCTCTCTTCCCAACGAATCGGTTCATGCTTGATCACATAAGCGTAAAGCTTGGCCAATATGTGGCTATATCATGATAGTAATACAATGACTAGGAACCGTAAGATTCCCAACCTTCAATATCAGCACAATAATAATAGTGATCCAACTGTCAAGAAAGCCTTCGCATGTGGCTCTATTAACATGTGTACCAACAAAGGTGCCAATGTATCTTAGGCATGACATAAATGCTCATTAACTAGACCATCGTGGTCATGTGATCTCCCTGTGTGTAGTTTATTGACAAGAGGTAGAGCAGCTATTAGCGACCCTTGACCCAGGCGAAGCTTTAGCTTAATCCTTTTCTTATAAATACCCCTCTTGATTATGCATATCATGGATATGTACCTCTCTCATGCGAACCCCCTCTTGGTCATAAATACCATGGATGGTCTTTATAACCACATTGTATGGCCATGTGCCCAGTGAACTTGGGAAGCCCTAAAATTTTACCTATGAGCCCTCCATAAAAAGATACATCCAAGTCTACCTCACACTTGATGTCACTGTAACCACTCTCACCATGCCAATACAAGAGGCACCCATGTTGCTATGATGAATTCATAGAAAAGATTTCACTCTACTCACTTGCATACATTTCAACACGAATGCTCCCATATTTCCACAACCATAATGATGCTTTAGAAGGTATGAGAGTGGTGTGGAGATGGCCTCCCTTAAAACTGGATGTGGTTTCCTACTACAACTCCCTCTAGCTCGTTCAAATAGAATTCCTAGGCCATCTAGAATGCCCTCCTCTTGCAAATAACCAGCTTTCATTCAAATGCAACAGTTCAATGATTGAACATACCTCTATACATCAGAAACGTGATAAATATGTACAGCACAAGGTACAGCTATTGGTGCATGCACATTCCTGACTAGGTTACCATTAGACCAAAAATCAAAGACTTGCATGACAATGATGGAGTCGTGAGCCTGGGACTCTTGAAAGGAAACACTCAGCCAAATATCACAATCACGAGGCAAAAAGGTACTCTAATTAGCAAGCCACAATTCTGTAGATAAAAATGAATAACGTGATCTTGCTGCAAAATAATGTGATAAATTTATATAGGCAGAATTTTCATGCTTTTGGTGTATTGAGATTCACGGACCTGTTGCTCATTTGGAAGCGGATACACATCTCCAAAAATGGTAACCCTTGCATTAGAGAGCCCACTCCATCCAGGTATCTGTTAGCACAATGCACATGAAAACCAAATCTTTTTTGCACCCTCCCATGACCCTAAAACCACAACACACTTTGTAACGACAAAGAAAGATCACAAGCCAATTACATCAAGACAGGTGCATTACATTCAATGCATCACCATGCCTAAGAAATAGCAAGACATGTTCAGTTAGCTCACCTGGACTACAAGTGTGCATCTTGGGTCGGCAAGTACATTTCTTGTGTGTATAGCCAATGGAGATAAGGAAAATATTGGATCTGCACAGCAGTGGAAATTGGACAAATCAACAATGAAATTTACTGACTATAAGATGTATGTCACGTACGTCCAAGAGAATCAGCCGAAAAATCGACTAAAGAGCCAAAAGGATAACCCCGTCGACGATGATGCATATGGGACATTATGGTGCAGAGATGTGCAAAGCGTGCCTGAGAAAGAAAAAATCACAATGAGTGACCTTGCAAGACAAAATCCCTGGCATTATACCTTAGAAGGTAAAACTACATTTTGAAGATTCTGCACAACCACCTACTTGTTCCATTAGATTTCGGACTGCTAGAGCAGGAGATGGTAATCCATGAGAAGATGTAGCACTCTGAACCCCCCCAGAGATTGGTGTACGAAAAAGGCCAGCCCGGCCACTTCCACCCAAGGGACCAACCATAGAGGCCCCAAGTCCACTCAGTCCCATCTCAAGACTTTCACTTCCGATTTCCTGCAAGGTTACGTGCTTTTGAAGATTGAACCCTTCCAACTTATGCTAGTAGACACCGCAAAATTTGAGCACTTAAACCTAGAGAGCATGGTTACCAAGAAACTAGAATGGACACTGAAATGGAGGACACCAAGGGAACAGAAATGTCCATGTGCATGAAGCGGAAACAAGGCTAGAAACGCCAAATTGTAAAAGCACGTGTCGGTACAGAGAGACTCAAAGAGATTAGAGAGATTGTTATGTTTTACATTAAGGGTCCCGATTTTCTTGTAAGGAATGTGTTCATTTTCAGTGCATGTTCATCTTCTCTTCAAGCGTGAAGTTGTTTTCTTAGAGAGACAACTTTAGAAGCTTAATCTACCTCCCCCCCCCCCCCACTGCACTCTCTCTCTCTCTCACACACACAACAAGACAGACTGATTTCTATTACTTGAAAAGTCCCTCAGAATGGCCACATGTGCTGATTATGGGGTACATCACTGATTACAAAGCAGGCCTGAAGGCAATGATCTGGAAACTGTAAAAACTACAAATAAATAGCCACATGGCAATCGTAAAATCTGAAAGCCAGGGTCAAAACCTCTCCTAAAGATAGTAAACAGTGCCCTTGGAAGCTAAATGGAGCCATTTGAAGTTTACCGGATGCTTGTGGTCGCAGTTTGGGAGCAGTCTTGATGCCAGAAGGCCATGTAATTGCTTACGAGAGCAGGATGTTTTCACGTCCTGAACTGGTTGCACAGATTTATGAGAAAGAGTTGTTGGCAGTTATCCATGCTCTTACACAATGGCGACACTTCCTACTCAGAGCCGACTTTACTATCTTCACAGACCATTAGAGTTAACGCTACTTCTTCTCGCAAAAGCAGCTTTTGGAAAAGCAAATGAGATGGGCTAACATTTTGTCACAGTTTCATTTCCAGATAGTGCATGTTCAAGGACAGAAAAATTTAGTGGCAAATGCGTTGTCTCGCAAGCCCTTTGTTCTAGCTAATTCCACGATACATCATCCAAGCTTCGAGGATAAGGTAGATCGGTACACCACAGCTCTTGATTTTGCAGACATCTTTTACCAAATACGGAGTGGGGAGATAGTTGCAGGCTATTCCATACGAGACGGTTATTTCATGCGGAAAACGATGTTGTGTGTTACAAACCTTTGAGGAAAAAGGTTTTGACAGAGTGCCATTGTCCACCTTTCTCGGGCCACAGCAGCATAGATACCACCTTGAAGGGTGTTGAGCGTTACTTCTATTGACCGAGGCTCAAAAAGGATGTGGACGAGTTTGTTCGCAATTGCTTAGTATGCCAAAAGGTCAAGTTTGATAGGCATGAGGCAACCAAGTGCTCCCTAGTTTTAGCAGTCACTGAGAGTCAGACCATAGGGAACCATAATGCCTCCACTTCAAGGGGAACCTCCAACACTCCAGGCTTAGAGGGGATATTTCTCACTGAGGATTGGGAGTATGACCTGCAGACCGAGACTTTGACCAACTTGTACACGGGCTACACATACCATGTGGATTGGTTAGAGGTTGTACAATCCACGTCTAGTGCCACAAGTCTAGAGGAGCGGCAACAAATGGTCTGTGATGGCATCCATGGGGTTGTCCAATTGGAGAGGCAAAACAAGGGAAATAACATTCCTTCGATGGGTCCTATGAGATTCTTGGATACGGAAAAGGCGAAACAACCGACCCTATCACAAATGGAGACTCCCTCAGTAAGTCCCATGGATCCTTCATATGTTGTTTCGCCTGGAGTCGCGATACAATCTGAGCCCACAAGCAATAGTTTTACCTTTCCAAATTTAGCTCGTCTTTCCCTCGAAGACACTACGGCTAATATGCCTACCCCAGTAATCAGCATGGCAAAAAGTACACCCTGGACCTCATTCGTTAGTAAAGCACCGCTACCTAGTAACACATTGTCTACAGCAATACCTACAGGTGTATATCAATCATAATATACCTGTTGGCCCTCATGCCCATGTAGCCCCTACACCCCCAATTGTTTCGACAACTTATGCTCCACGACCACCCTATCCAAGCCCCTATTCTAGTGGAGCCATACCAGCTAGCATTAACATGTCACATCCTACGTCTGCCTAGGGCCACACATATGAACTTTGGGCCACCACATGGCGCAACGTCGTACCAATCTTGGAACCCAAGTATCGCCCATATGCCAAACCCAATGCCAACCCCCATTCCACATGCAATCCCGAGAGAACAAGATGAAAGCTAAGTTGGGGCAATACTTTGAAGGCGATGTATCTAATGCAACCCTACCAATCATTACTAAAGGATTAACTGTGAAGGGAATCCTTGATGGTGGTGTAGGAATGAGCATTGTAACAAAAAGCTGTTGGGAATCTATGGGAAGACCTCATCTTAAAGTCACGAACGCAGTGGTAAAAATGGCCAATGGATCTATATAGCGTTACGCCTATTGGAATGTTGAAAGATCTCAAGATCAAGATCCTTGGACACAAGGCAAGGCATACCTTCATCGTTATGGACTTCTCCAAGCATCCTATGTCATTTGAGATGATCTTAGGGCATCCTTTCATGAGGGAAGCAAAAATGGTACATGATTGGTCTAGAAATGACGTCTACTTACAGTTCCAAGTCTCCGTCATCCGAGTGATCTTGTAAGCGGCGGTCGAGTGCACCCTTTAGGGAACAAGTTTATAATTGACAAACGATGAGACATCACAATTCACTCAGCTCCATTGAAGTATTGTTACACATATAAAAAGGACACAAATATTGGAGGAGACTCACCTTATATAGATGTCCTACCTGGAATGGCTGAGTCGGACAACGTTGATTGGGTACACCTTGCAGCAATCATAGGCACTTGGGGCAATAGAGGAACAACTTGGGTAACACCCGAGAGTGAAGAAATATTGCAGGTTGCACCAATGAATATGTTAAAGTGCAATGCATGTCTTCTGAGGATACGAAGAGTGAAGACCTTAATTGAAACCGGCCTGTTCAATCCAAAAAGGGCGGTAGACTTTACTTTAAACCTTGATTTAGCTTTCACCCATTATTAGTCGTCTATTTTACCTGTACTTTCAAGACACATCAAAGGGGAGAGGGATACAGGCTGCTAGATTGCACCTGTATGAGTAGACGGACACCAGATTGGCCCCTAACTTAGGCGCCCCTTTCGGTATTTCTTTATTGTTCAAAAGAGGGAATAAACGCTGTGGTTCCTACAAGCTGCCCCGCACAAACTCGGCTGAATTTCCACTGTTCCAGCCCGATTTCGGCAGCATAACTGTACTAGAACCCTTCACGGTCAGTATTCCCACGCATTGACTGACTTTCCCGACGCATACGGGCACTTTGCAAAACCTGGCGAGAATCTGCAGCACGCTGAATTCTCTGTTTTCAGCCCTGAAAATGCGCCAGATCGCCTGTACAACGGTCCCCTTGCGTCCCCGAACCTCCTGGGGGTATTAGGGTCCGTTTAGGGCCAAAACCCTAAACCTGCAAAAATACACAGCAGGCTGTAATTCACTGTTTCGGGCTCCGTTTCGCGTGCCGGTCGCATCCCTAGCAA
The DNA here is from genome assembly GCF_014529385.1 of Adiantum capillus-veneris. Lineage (NCBI taxonomy): Eukaryota > Viridiplantae > Streptophyta > Polypodiopsida > Polypodiales > Pteridaceae > Adiantum > Adiantum capillus-veneris. The sequence goes on from NC_140943.1 coordinate 5,958,357, forward strand.
GTCCTCGAGCTCCCGCACCTGTAGGGCTACTTGCCCTTTGAATCGGACGAGATTTCTGGCGTGAAACCTCTCCGAATTCACCTGTACCTGCGGGGGGATTAGCCGCTAGCTAATCCAGTACCTGTGCAAGAGGCTCTTGCCTCGGCAATCGCGCATGAACCCACACAACTGTACATTGGTCAAATGAAGAGCCCACTAGAGGGGCATAACATACTGCCAAAGGGGAGAGAGAGGGCAGTGCGTAGCGTGCAGGGCATCACTCCTGGCACCGCACTGTGCATAAGAGGGAAAGCAAGCACTCCATAGCTCTTAACCTGTGACAAAATCTGAAAATGAGGCTCTCCCCTCTTCAAATTCAGCGCCACTTCTTGTTGCATAAGGCAAGTGCACCAGAAGGTGCCACTTGGCACTTTTACAAGCATTTTCCCGTTTCGGGGTTGCCGCCTAAAAATATCCCAACCGGTTGCCCAGTTGACTTCACGGCAGAGTAAGAAAATGTTCCCTTTGTCATTCCGGAGGTAATGACGCCAACACATTTTCAGGTCCCAAAATAGCAGTTCCCTAAATTTTAGGAGATGCTGCCATTGTATCTTTCTAGGTCATCCGACCCTCTTTGTACACTGCGGCCACATCCAGAACTGAAATGTAGCCTCTGTAGCAAAGGATTCCACTTTGGCTAGTCAATGACCCCACTTGGCTAACCATAGTCCTTGTCCAACCTTAGTGCTCTCTTGCCCTCAGGCCTGGACTCCCTCTGGACAGTTCCACACTAGCTATGCAATGCAGGGCAGTTAGATTTCCCGAGGGGTGTTTCCAAAAAGTGAAAGTAAATAGATAATAAGAAAGAAATCAACAAAAAGGATAGATAGTAGTCACACGCTGGTGACATACCCCCCTCTTGAAATCTCAAACGTCCTCGTTTGCATCTATGTCGTCCATGCTTACTGTCAACACTGATGTATTCAACACCTGTCGACACATATACGACACATACATGCTCATTGTCAACCCTGGTGTATTCAACACCTCGTCGACTCATGTATTGCCTGCGTGTGAACCCTGTCCCAATGACATAGTGGTAGCTTCGCACTCTGCCATTGTTTTGAGTCACTAACTTTCCAATGACAAAATGGTAGCTACACATTTTGCCACTGTCTTATAGTACACGTTGGATCCCGTAACACTTTCGAGCATACCCAAACCGACAGTTTAAGAATGCAGTTACACATGTACTCTTTAATAGAAGCAATCACTGTATCCTTGACAAACTGACAAGAAATACTCACTTCTATAGCACTAATCAAACTTTTGGACATTCCATAAGAGCAATTGCCAAACTGACAATCTGTACAGCTCTAACATTCATGTAACAGGTATTTGATTTGAGCTCACTTTAAATACCATGTACATCATTTGTTTCAAAAGCCATTGTCACACTGACAATCCATGTAGCTTTGAAACTCAAGGGGTCAAGGTAGGTTGCAAAGCGAAGGCTTCCAGGTAAAGTGATAACACAGTTGGTGACTCTGCAAGTTCACCTTCTTCCATCCACTTAGCATCCATTGGTGGATAGTTTCTGAACTTTACCAAGTAACGCCTAGCAACCTTGCCTTTCACTTTCCTTTCTTTGTGTGCCAAAATCTGTTCAGGGACCAAGATCTCGTCAAGTTCCTCGACTTCCGGCTGATCTTCAGCTGGCATATCTTCTGGCACATCACCCACATAGGGTCTGAGAAGACTCACATGAAACGCATTGTGAATCTTCCAACTGTCAGGCAATTTCAGCCTATATGCAACATCACTGATTATGTCGCATACTTGAAAAGGCCCATAGTAACGCATGCTGAGCTTTGGAAACACTCTTTCCTTGCCCTTCATCTTCTTTAACCTTGCCTTTTCAAAGCGTAAAAGCACCCAATCACCAAGTGAATATACCACTTCACGACGGTGACGATCAGCTGCTTTCTTTTGCTTTGCCTGAGTCCTTTCTAAGGCCACTTTGACCTTCTTGTACATTTCATCCATGTCCTGAACATACTTATCTGCTTCAAATATCTTGTCCTTTGTATGCAGTATGGGAGGAACTTTCTTGCCACCTTCAACTATCTCAAAGGGTGCCTTGCCAGTTGATGAATGCACTGTATTATTGTATGCATACTCCACCAATGGCAAATACTGCTCACACCTTCCTTTATGCTCTGACACATAGCACTTCAGCAGATCTAGGACAGTAGAATTTGCCTCTTCTGACTGCCCATCTGTTTGAGGATGAAATGACGAAGAGAATTTGAGCGTGGTGCCCATATTCTCAAACAAGCCTCTCCAGAACAAACTAGTCATGCGTGGATCACGGTCGCTAATAATCGACTGTGGCATGCCATGATACTTGAAAATATTGCTCATAAACAAGCGTGCCATCTGATCTGGCTTTATCTTCTTCCTGACAGGAATAAAATGAGCCTGTTTGCTGAATCTGCAAATAATGGTCCAAATACCATCATTTCCTGTCTGCGTTCTTGGAAGATCAAAGATAAAATCCATAGCAATACTTTCCCATGGTTTATCTGGAATAGGTAGTGGTTGCAATAACCCTGGTGCCTTTTGCCTGTCAAACTTGACCTTTTGGCATATTAGGCATTCTCGCACAAAGGCATCCACATCCCTTCTCAATGTAGGCCAATAGAAGAATGTCTCAACCGCTTTAACTGTAGCATCGATACCACGATGCCCTGCATACGGTGGGACATGACTCTCTTCCATAACTTTGCGTCGCAATGGCTTTGTGACACACAATCTGCCATGCATCATCATGAACCCGTCTTTAAGAAGATAGTGTTCATGACGTTGTCCATCCATTAGTTGCTCGAAGACCCTTGCAAAATCTTCATCATTTGCATACTGTTCTCTCATATCATCAAGTTCATGATGATAAGGAATTGACACAGCTGAAATTTGTGGCTTCCTAGACAAGGCATCAGCCACAACGTTCTTCTTGCCTTCCACATGCACAATCTGAAAATGGAACATGGACAAGATATTTGCCCATCGCATATGCTTTTCAGATAACTTTGTCTGTGTCAAAAAGTATCGCAAGGTCTGATGGTCCATTTGGACAACGAAATCTGCACCTAGCAGGTAGTGTTTCCAACTTAAGAGCGCATGAATCACAGCCAGTAACTCTTTCTCATAGACCTGCATGGTCATCTCTGGCCCTTGCAAAATTCTACTCTCATAGGCTACTACCCTGCCATCTTGCATTAGCACAGCACCAATGCTACTACCGCAGGCGTCGCACTGGACCACAAATGACTTCCTAAGATCTGGCAACACAATGACTGGATCTGAAGTCATCTTTTCCTTTAAGAGATTAAAAGCTGAAATCTCTTTCTGTGTCCATCTGAAGGTGACTGCCTTCTTTTGAAGAGCATGTAAAGGTGAAGCAATCTCAGCGAAATTTCGGATAAACCTTCTGTAATAGGAGCATAGTCCCAAAAAGCTTCGGACATCATGCACCGTCTTCAAATTTGGCCATGACTTGATCGCTTCGACTTTTGCAGGATCCATTCTGACACCATCCTTTGAGACAATGTGTCCCAGAAAGTGAATCTCTTCCAGAAAAAACTCACTTTTCTTTGCATTGATGAGCAACCTATGACTGCGTAGCTCTTTGAACACAATGGCCAAGTGATGCCTATGCTCCTCTTCATTCTTTGAGTAGACTATCATGTCATCAAAGAATGTACCAACAAACTGCTGGTGTGGACGGAAAATTCTGTCCATCATCCTATTGAACGTAGCAGGAGCATTTGTGAGACCAAAGGGCATCACTAAAAATTCGTAAAGGCCAAACGTTGTTCTAAAAGCAGTCTTGTGCACATCCTCTGATCTAATGCGGATCTGATGATACCCACTCTTTAGATCTATCCTGCTAAACATAGCTGCTCCTTCTAATTTGTCCATAATATCATCAATTCTAGGTATAGGGAACCTATTCTTGATGGTATTCTTGTTCAGTGCACGGTAGTCGATGCACATACGCCATGAGCCATCCTTTTTTTGCACCAACAATACTGGAGAACAAAATGGAGATGAACTGGGCTGAATCAGCCCTTTTTCTAACAGCTCCTGTACTTGGCCCATTATCTCTTTCTGCTGAGCCGCACTAACCCTGTACGGAGGCTTATTTGGTGGGCTACAGCCTGGCACCAAATCTATCGCATGGTCCTCGGGTCTCTCTGGCGGTAATTGAGACGGTAATGAATCGGAAAAACAGTCACTATACTGTTGTAAAAACATTGACCTTTCTTTATCTAGCACAGATAAATTTGATTCATCACAATCTGACACTTCACGTGCAAAAACCAAGTACGCAGAAAGATGCTTTTTCATTACAGAAGTAATAGCAGAAGCTGATACAGTAGGAATAGACTCCCCTTTAAGCTTTACATCCAGAATGTGAGTCTTTCCCCTGCTCTGTACAGTGATCTTTTTGTTGTAGGCATCCATGATTCCCTGTACACGAAATAACCAAGGAATACCTAACAACACATCACATCCGTCCAGTGGCATGATGTAAAATTCTTCAGCATCTACATAGGACTGGATATGTAGACGCAACTTTCCAATGATGGGTGTCACAGCCTCTGTATGGCCAGGACATGCCAAACCTGCCTCTGCTGTATACCCCATCTCTTCAGGTCTGATTCCCAACTTTGAAGCCAATTCTGGGGAAATAAAGTTGGCTTTGGCACCTGGATCAAAGAAGATAAGCACTGTTTGATCCCTAACCTTTCCCCATGCTCTGCAAAGCTCACTTGCATCTGAATTTGGCTTGTCGCCCACCATATCTGGCACTAGACCAGCCATGGGCTTCTTTCCCTTCCTGTCCTCCTTGTCTTCAGAATCAGCTGGCCTTTTCTTTGTAGGACAGTTTAAGCAATGTGGCCAGGCTGCTCACATATAAAGCATTTGTTCTCTGTCCTCAGGACCTTCTTTTGCTCTTCTGACTTGCGAGGAAAACGTCTTTTCCATTTCTTTGCTGGTCCTTTTTCTGATTCAGCCGTAGCTTTGTCTTTCCCTGTGTTGGCCGACTCCTGAGTCCCTTTAGGAGCCTCATTGGGAACGTGCTTCTTGGCCGAATTTTTCTTGCCTGATCCTGCCTTGACGCCAGTGTTAAATTCACAATCTTCTCCCTTGAGCAAACCATTGCCAGTGTTTGCTACCTCGATGAGCTGCGTCAAAGTAGTGACTTTTGTCTTCGTACAGTACTTTCTCAATCCTTTAGGTAGGCCACAACAGTATTTTTCAATCTGTTCTGTCAATGGCACAAACCTATAGGAAGTTACTGGAAGTAGAGCTTTCCAAAACTTCCGATTGTAATCATCCAGATTTCTGCAAGTGGCAGCATTAAGCTGGTGCCATTCTGTCATGACATCTGCTTCGAAATCATCAGATAACCATGCTGCTGCAAAAATCTGCTTGAAGTAAATCCATGTGGACGGAGCTTGCCCTTGAAGCAATAAAGTTGTCCACCATTGTCCCGCATTCCCTGTCAAGAAAGTGGCTGCCTTGCGGACCTTTGAAGCCTCTGTAAAGTTTCCCCCTGCATAGGCCTTGTCAAACTGCTGGAGGAATGAAAGAGCCTTCTTCCTGTCATCAAACCCTGTAAAGGTCGTGAATGACACTCCTTTGCCACCTTCTTTGTACGGAGTTGGCCTCTCCAGCGGCGTTAAATTGTCATATGGAAGTGACTGAAACATGGGAACACTAATAGGGTTCATCTGTGTTCCTTGGCCGCTATTAACTTGACCTGGAAATGCCATATTTGGCTGCTGATTTGTAATTCCAGCCATACCAAAATTTGCCAGTGGCATCCCAAATTGTCCCTGAGTGCTTTGAAACCCTGGTTGCATACCCATGACACTGTACATGGGGTTAGGCATCATCGTTTGAGCACCCGCAAACACTGTTCCTGGCGTATAAAACTGATTTCCAGGTGCATGACCAGCCATGCTCTGGAATACCGATCCACCTCCAAAATAGCCAGGGTGTACTGAAGGTGGTGGGAAGACCTGTTGCATAGCCTGTAGGTTGCTTCCCTACCCATTAGAACCAGCTATAGGCTGCTGAAAGGTGGCGGGCTGAATTGGTACAGCTTGAAAAACTGGCATCTCAGCCACCTGTTCTTGCACCTTAGGCATACGTTGTGGAGACTGCATGTTCTCCGTCAAGTGTACAGGTGTTTCCATTGACTGTGCGGTATGAATCACCTGTGCTCGAGCCTTAACAGGCTTTTGAATATGATCCAGTGACCCAACTTGCTGAGACGGAACAGGAGGTTGCAGAAAGGCTAAAAACCTCGGATTCTGCATTACTTGTGTGAACATAGCCACAGCAGTAGCCAACTGGGTCCTGAATATATCATCATCAGTCTGTGGTGGTCTTGAGGACTCACCCACTTCATGTGTCTGTTGACCCTGTGAAGAGGAAACCTCTTCAGTCACATCATCTGGTCTGTCAGCCATAATTGCAATTCCCTGTGTCTGGTCTATGATCCCCTGTGTCTTCAAGCCGAAAACTGCCCAAGGCTCACTTCTATGGGAAAAAGTGATTTAATCCCGTCGATGGAACCATGAAACCGGCCTGTTCAATCCAAAAAGGGCGGTAGACTTTACTTTAAACCTTGATTTAGCTTTCACCCATTATTAGTCGTCTATTTTACCTGTACTTTCAAGACACATCAAAGGGGAGAGGGATACAGGCTGCTAGATTGCACCTGTATGAGTAGACGGACACCAGATTGGCCCCTAACTTAGGCGCCCCTTTCGGTATTTCTTTATTGTTCAAAAGAGGGAATAAACGCTGTGGTTCCTACAAGCTGCCCCGCACAAACTCGGCTGAATTTCCACTGTTCCAGCCCGATTTCGGCAGCATAACTGTACTAGAACCCTTCACGGTCAGTATTCCCACGCATTGACTGACTTTCCCGACGCATACGGGCACTTTGCAAAACCTGGCGAGAATCTGCAGCACGCTGAATTCTCTGTTTTCAGCCCTGAAAATGCGCCAGATCGCCTGTACAACGGTCCCCTTGCGTCCCCGAACCTCCTGGGGGTATTAGGGTCCGTTTAGGGCCAAAACCCTAAACCTGCAAAAATACACAGCAGGCTGTAATTCACTGTTTCGGGCTCCGTTTCGCGTGCCGGTCGCATCCCTAGCAAGTCCTCGAGCTCCCGCACCTGTAGGGCTACTTGCCCTTTGAATCGGACGAGATTTCTGGCGTGAAACCTCTCCGAATTCACCTGTACCTGCGGGGGGATTAGCCGCTAGCTAATCCAGTACCTGTGCAAGAGGCTCTTGCCTCGGCAATCGCGCATGAACCCACACAACTGTACATTGGTCAAATGAAGAGCCCACTAGAGGGGCATAACATACTGCCAAAGGGGAGAGAGAGGGCAGTGCGTAGCGTGCAGGGCATCACTCCTGGCACCGCACTGTGCATAAGAGGGAAAGCAAGCACTCCATAGCTCTTAACCTGTGACAAAATCTGAAAATGAGGCTCTCCCCTCTTCAAATTCAGCGCCACTTCTTGTTGCATAAGGCAAGTGCACCAGAAGGTGCCACTTGGCACTTTTACAAGCATTTTCCCGTTTCGGGGTTGCCGCCTAAAAATATCCCAACCGGTTGCCCAGTTGACTTCACGGCAGAGTAAGAAAATGTTCCCTTTGTCATTCCGGAGGTAATGACGCCAACACATTTTCAGGTCCCAAAATAGCAGTTCCCTAAATTTTAGGAGATGCTGCCATTGTATCTTTCTAGGTCATCCGACCCTCTTTGTACACTGCGGCCACATCCAGAACTGAAATGTAGCCTCTGTAGCAAAGGATTCCACTTTGGCTAGTCAATGACCCCACTTGGCTAACCATAATCCTTGTCCAACCTTAGTGCTCTCTTGCCCTCAGGCCTGGACTCCCTCTGGACAGTTCCACACTAGCTATGCAATGCAGGGCAGTTAGATTTCCCGAGGGGTGTTTCCAAAAAGTGAAAGTAAATAGATAATAAGAAAGAAATCAACAAAAAGGATAGATAGTAGTCACACGCTGGTGACATTAATGACATCCAAGCTACTAGTGCCTCAGAAGACTGTGAACAATGTGACTCAGAGACTGAATTGCTGACAGAAATTGATTCTGAGCTTGAAAGGGAATCTGACTTGCATATTAGCTCAAATCAAGAAACAAAACCCTCGAGGCTAAGTACAACGTCATATGACAATGTATCCTGGAGTGAAGAGAACACAAATGAAGACAAATCCAGTGAATCAACGCGAGCAGCAACCCAAAATCGAAAATTAGACAAGAGCAGTAAGAGATATAAGAGAAGTCGATATCGATCGAATGTACGTACTAGGATGAAAGAAAAGAAGTCCACCGTAGAATGGCTCAGTTATGTGGGGGCATGTAATACTCATCGAAAGTTGGTAGATAATTGGGGCAAATACCTTCAGAGTGTCATGTGGTGTAGCCCACAACCCTTTGACGTTGCACAATTAGAGGTTGAAGAGAAGTCAAAATTAAGTCGTACTATAAGGAGACGCCAAAATCGGGAGTTAGCTCAACAACCAAGGAAAGCAGAAGTGAAATCACAATCCACGGTACAACCAGATCCCTCGAACTTACATCCTGAACCTGAGCATTTCAAATCCTATATCATGGAGGAGCGTAAAGTTGCATACATGAAGGCCCAAAGAATGCCTACCGATGGAAGTAATGGAGTCTATGATGGTCCGACGATAGTTAAGGAAATAGAATTAGCGGACGCAGGTAAGGAGTCCAAACCTGTTTTCATTGCCCAAGACCTTACTGAGACTGAAGAGGTTGTACTTAAAGAGCTTCTCAAAGAATTCAAGGATATATTTGCTTGGACATATCATCATATGAAGGGCGTTCCACCTTCCATGGTGCAACACACAATTCCTATGATTAGCATTGCTAAACCAATCCAGCAACGGCCCTACCCAATGAATCCTAAGTATGCAAAGGTTGCTCAAGAAGAGATTAAAAAACTTGTCCAATGTGGATTCATATATCCTATTGAGCACTTGAAATGGGTTTCTCCAATAGCCATTGTGTCAAAAAAGAATGGGAAACTTAGAGTGTGTGTGGACATATCATCATATGAAGGGCGTTCCACCTTCCATGGTGCAACACACAATTCCTATGATTAGCATTGCTAAACAAATCCAGCAACGGCCCTACCCAATGAATCCTAAGTATGCAAAGGTTGCTCAAGAAGAGATTAAAAAACTTGTCCAATGTGGATTCATATATCCTATTGAGCACTTGGAATGGGTTTCTCCAATAGCCATTGTGCCAAAAAAGAATGGGAAACTTAGAGTGTGTGTGGACCTCAAGAAGGTTAATACGGCCACTGGGAGAGATCATTATCCCTTGCCATATTCGGAATATGTGCTTGAAAGAGTTGCAGGAAAGGAAGCTTATAGCTTTTTAGATGGATACTCTGGTTATAACCAACTCATGATTGCACTAGAGGACCAAACTAAAACTGCTTTTATAACCGAATTTGGAGTGTTTGCATTTCGTGTTATGGCCTTTGGCTTGACAAATATCCCTGCTACATTCAACAATTACTAAACACTGCATTCAAAGAATATTTGAAGGAGTTTTGTGAAGCTTTCCTAGACGACCTTTGTGTTTATTCCTCTTGAGAGAAGCATCTATCATGTTTACGAAAATTGTTTAAAAGGTGCAAATTGTATCGCATCTCATTGAACACTTTCAAATGCCAATTGTGGGTTAAGCATGGAGTCATTTTAAGGCATATAGTATCTAAGAATGGGATTTCCACATACGAAAGCAAAATTTGAGCCATTGCCAATTTGCCACCACCTACGAACTATAAGGGAGTTCAAAGATTCATGGGCCATGTTGGTTATTATTGACGGTTTATTTTAAACTTCGCTGAGATAGCTCGTCCATTGTACAAGCTTCTTATCGAGTTTCACTGGACCGAGGAGTGTGACCATGCTTATGAGTTGTTAAAAAAGGCCCTGACAAGTGTTCCAATCCTACGAGTGCCCGACTGGAACGTAATTTTCCATGTGCACATTGATGCATCAAACTTTGCTATTGGATGTGTTCTAACTCAACAAGGAGAATATCAATTAGACTACCCTATTAGCTTTGCAAGTCGCCAATGAAATGATGCCGAGATGAACTACACCACTACAAAGCGAAAAGGTTTAGCGATAATTTATGTTGTAAAGAAATTTCGATATTACCTTCTTGCCACCAAGTTTGTGTTTTACATAGATCATCAAGCGTTGTTGTATCTAGTAAACAAGCCATGTTCCACGGCAAGAATTACGTGATGGTTGTTAATTATGCTCGAGTTTGATTTCACTGTTGTTGTAAGACCTGGCAAGAAACATATTATGCAGATCATTTATCTCGCATACCCAATGGTGAAGCCCTTGTTAAAGTTGATGATGAATTGCCCAACACTTCCTTATTTATAGTTGAGACAATGCCTAAATGGAGTAAAAAGATTGTCAATTTTTTAGTTTATGGATTTTCCCCCAAAGAGCTTCGAAAGGATTTAGCACGAAGGTTAATCAAAGAATGCGAACCTTATTGCTTGATTGTCGAAACTCTCTGTAAGCAAGGAAAGATAAGATGCTTAGACGTTGTGCCCGTGAGAATGAATATTTGTACATTTTGCAAGAAGCACACATGGGCGTAGTTGGTGGTCACTTTTCAGGAGAATTGACTGCTAAAAAGGTATTACAATCAAGCTATTGGTGGCCCACTTTATTTAAGGATGCATCACTCTTTCCGAAAGGATGTGATGAATACTAATGTTATACAAAACCACAAAGAAAAGATAAGATGCCTCTACATCCTATTACGATGACCCAATCGTTTGAAAAGTGGGGCTTAGATTTTGTAGGGCCAATTAGTCCGGCAGCCCGTAATACTCAATCCCGATATATCATCGTGGCTACTGACTATGTGACAAAATGGGTTGAAGCTATAGCTACACGTAAGGCCCACGTAAAGATAACAACTAAGTTCCTCTTTGAAAACATTATTATAAGATTTAGATGTCCCTTTGAGATTGTGAGTGACAATGGTACCCATTTTATAAATGAAATGATAAAAGAACTCATCTCAGAATTCATGATATCCCACCATAAATCTACACCTTATTATCCACAAGCAAATTGCTAAGCTGAGAGTACCAACAAGGCTCTAATTTCTATCTTAAATTTTAATTAAGACGGTAGAGGCTCATCATACAGATTGGAACTTGAAGCTTACATCATCTCTATGGGCTTATCGTACTGTATGGTCAAGAAGCAGTAATGTCATGGGAGCTCGTCATTTCTAGTCTTCAAGTAGCTTCTCAAGAAGTTTGGGATGGTAACACATTATTCAAGCCTTTATGTATCCTCAAAAGGCTAGAGGAAGAGAGGCAGTTGGCTGTGCGGAATACCCCTGTGAAGAAAGATAGGAGAAAGAAGTGGTTTGATCGCCATTTAAAAAACAAGGACATCAAAGTCAGTGATAAGTTCTTATGTATGGAGTGCGTAACGAGAAGAAAAATTGAAATACGCTAGCAAAGGGCCATATAGAGTATATGCAATTACCACACAAGGTACCCTTCGTTTGGAGACTCTAGACAGAGTTGAAACCACTAGATTCCTCAATGGGAGTAAATTCAAAAGATACTATGATACCCTAAGCTAAGAGGACTTACTTGTATCCATCAAACAAAGCAGCAAAAGAACAAGCTGAGTTAAAAATGATACAAGCCAGGATTGAAGCTCGAGAGCAACAACGACGTATTAGATGCCAACGAGAAGCCAATTTGGGTGTTTCACATTCATTCCAAGTCGAAACAGATGACAATTCTATACTCTGAACCGCCTCTACAATACCCAATCGAGTTAAATAGCTCCTATGGGAAAGTACTATATAATGCATTATTGGACACAAGAGCTCAACATAATTTGTTATCTGAAGGAGTGTAGTGTCAGCTAGGAAAGCCACCCTTATCCACAAGTATCATCCAAGTCAAGGGCTTCAATAAGAAGCAGACCATTGTTTTTGGAAATCCACACTCTTGTCATTTATGACAACGAGACGGTGGTTCAAAGCTTTTTGGTCATGCTTGTTGACACTATGGAGAGTAACATAAACCTAGGGCACACGTAGATGTCTGCAACTAAATGTAGTATTGATTGGGGAACCGGGAGTATCATGACATAGAAACCAACTCTCAACTCTACCCCTCCAACAGCAGTCCCTGAGATATCGCCTCCAGAGGAATCACAGAATAAAACATTGCAAATCCAAGAGGTTAAAGCATCCGTACATGTAGCACAAACCTCTAAAACTTCAACTTCCATACCGAAAACAAAGAATGTGGCACCCATGAATCAACGTGTTTTGACAAGGGGAACATACAAATGGGTCCCTAAAGCTTCGTTAACGACCACTTTCAATGCTCAATCCGAAGCCTCGTAAGAGACGTCCCACTCGTCCCAAGAAATGTAAGAAAACGTTACGTTGGATTCCTAAACGACTATTAGAAGCCAAAAGCTACTATGACGGACATGACCAAATATGGCTGCCTAAAAATAAATCGTGTTCTTCCCTGTCACCTATAGACCCATGTGAGTCGGATCGTGTAACTATGGAGCCGATTAAAGACCGCGGGAAGGGAAAGATCACAAAATCTACACCCCTATTCTAAAGCTAGTTTGGGTACCAAAGCGAGAACGATTTGTATCACTTAGGAATAGGGAAATCAAATAAAGCTTCATGTAGTTCATCCACAAAAATACGAACTCCTACACAACCTCCACCTACCATTATAAGTATCCAGAAAAACAAGAAAGAATTTGCACCTCTCATTGTAAGTTCACCACCTAAAGCAACATTTCAAGTAAGATCATAAGAGAGTACCTTACCACCCTTGCAACTTGATGAAGCGCCTAAGGTGATGGAAAACTATTGGTCAAACTCTTCAACCATTTCAGCTTGGAACAAGTGGTTTCAAAAGGTGACGACATCTTTCAAAAGTTGCAAGGGTGGTAAGGTAAGATCATAAGAGAGTACCTTACCACCCTTGCAACTTGATGAAGCGCCTAGGGTGATGGAAAACTATTGGTCAAACTCTTCACCCATTACAGCTTGAAACAAGTGGTTTCAAAAGGTGACGACATCTTTCCAAAAAGTATGATCTACCCAAGGAAGGGGGGAGTGTTTACTGACATCCATCATTCCCTTGCTTCCCTCTTAACCTTCCTCCCTGACCTCTTAACCTCCTAATCTTAGGGAATGTATATATATAGCCCTATACTAAAACCAAAAAAAAAAAAGAGTAAAAGAGCCAGAGCTACCAGACAAAAAGAATAGAATCACCAAGATCCAATCCATAAATCAAAACTCATAGAGACACATCACGCACAATGACACAACCCTTGTGATATTTGCAAACAAACCAAAATCTATCTGTGTGTACAAATACGGCTAGTATTGTAAGGTGCAGCGGATGTGAATGTTGAACTTTGCTCAAGATAAGTGCTCCGAACTGTGCTCAAGGGTTCCTTTTACTTACAGTCCCTTGTGTTTGTGTGCAGAGTGCTGAATCTCCACATCATCGTCGTAGTCGAGGTCGTCAGGGACATGTGAGGCCTCGTGGTCCCCCTCTAGCTCCTCCAAAAGTGTCTCGGCCGTAGATGGATTCTCTTGTGCCATCTCCCACTCAGTGAAGGGATCTGCCTTGTGTGTGACGCTCTTGGAAAGCATGCGCAAGTTAGCGCTCACAAACACCAAATCATTGGCCGTCTCGACCCCAAGGCGATTCCTCTTTTTAGAGCCAATGTGGTTGTACACACTCCATAGTTGCTCCAAGCAACTAGTGGTACAGGCTTGGCTAAGGACACGAACAGCCAAGCGCTGCAAATGTGGGCCATCTCCTCCACAATAGTCCTCCCACCACAAAACCGAGCCAATCTTGTTGCAGTCAACCTATGCATCTACACATCCATAGGAGCCCTTCTTTTGCCTGTAGTTGAGTAGCCCATCTCTAACCCTACGCCTAATGTCGCTGCTAGGCTCAAGACGCTCCAATGCAAGCCGCCATCCTTTGCTCACCTCCTTGTCGTTCTGTCACCAGCATGTGACTACTATCTATCCTTTTTGTTGATTTCTTTCTTATTATTTATTTATTTTCAGTTTTTGGAAACACCCCTCTAGAAATCTAACTGCCCTGCATTGCATAGCTAGTGTGGAACTGTTCAGAGGGAGTCCAAGCCTGAGGGCAAGAGAGCACTAAGGTTGGACAAGGACTATGGTTAGCCAAAGTGGGGTCATTGACTAGCCAAAGTGGAATCCTTTGCTACATAGGCTACATTTCAGCTCTTGGTGTGGCTGCAGTGTACAAAGAGGGTAAGATGACCTAGAAAGATACAATGGCAGCATCTCCTAAAATTTAGGGAACTGCTATTTTGGACCTGAAAATGTGTTCGCGTCATTAGCTCTAGAATGACGAGAGGAACATTTTATTGCTCTGCTGCAAAGTCAACTGATGCACCAGTTGAGATATTTTTAGCCGGGAATGCCCAAAGTCGGAAAGTGTGCCATGTGGCACTCCGTGAGCATTCTGCTACTCCTGGCCAGAGAGGGGGCGCCTAAAATGAGAGAGGAGACTCATTTGCAGCTTTGTCACAGGTTGAGAGCTATGGAGTGCTTCCTTTACCTCTTATGTACAGTGCGGTGCCAGGAGTGATGCCCTGCACGCTACACACTGCTCTCTCTCTCCCCTATGAGCAGTATGTTATGCCCCTCTAGTGGGCTTTTCATTTGACCAATGTACAGTTATGTGGGTTCATGCGCGATTGCCGAGGCAAGAGCCTTTTGCACAGGTACTGGATTAGCTAGCGGCTAATCCCCCGCAGGTACAGGTGAATTCAGAGAGGTTTCATGTGCGAAATCCCGTCCGATTCAAAGGGCAAGTAGCCCTACAAGTGCAGGAGCTCGAGGACTTGCTACGGATGCGACCGACACGCAAAACGGAGCCCGAAACACTGAATTACAGCCTGCTGTGTATTTTTGCAGGTTTAGGGTTTCGGCCCTAAACGGACCCTAATTACCCCAAGAGGTTCGGGGACGCGAGGGGACTGCTATACAGGTGATCTGGCGTATTTCGGGGCAGAAAACAGAGAAGTCAACGTGCTGCAGATTCTCGCCAGGTTTTGCAAAGTGTCTGTATGCGTCGGGAAACTCATCCAATGCGTGGGGATACTGACTATGAAGGGTCCTAGTACAGTTATGCTGTCGAAATCGGGCCAGAACAAATGAAATTCAGCCCAGATTGTGCGGGGCAGCTTGTACGGAACCACAGCTTTTATTCCCTCTTTTAAAGAATAAAGAAATACCGAAAGGGGCGCCTATTTAGGGGCCAATCTGGTGTCGGTCTTCTCATACACGTGCAATCTAGCAACCTGTATCCCTCTCCCCTTTGTTGTGTCTTGAAAGTACAGGTAAAGTGGGCGACAAATTAAATGGGTGAAAGCAAATAAAGTTTAAGTCTAAGGTTTACCGCCCTTTTTGGATTTAACAGGCCTGTTACATGGTTCCATCTCCGGGATTAAATCACTTTTTCCCATAGAAGTGAGCCTTGGTCAGTTTGGGTTTAAAGACACAAGGGATCATAGACCAGACACAGGGAATTGCAATTATGGCTGACAGACCAGATGATGTGATTGAAGAGGTTTCCTCTTCACAGGGTCAACAGACACATGAAGTGGGTGAGTCTTCAAGACCACCACAGACGGATGATGATATATTCAGGACCCAGTTGGTTACTGTTGTGACTATGTTCACACAAGTAATGCAGAACCCAAGGTTTTTAGCCTTTCTGCAACCTCCTCTTCCGTCTCAGCAAGTTGGGTCACTGGATCATATTCAAAAGCCTGTTAAGGCTCAAGCACAGGTGATTCATACTGCAGAAACAATGGAAACACCTGTACACTCGACGGAGACCATGCAGTCTCCAAAACCTGTGCCTGAGGTGCAAGAACAGGTGGCTGAAATGCCAGTCTTTCAAGCTGTACCAGTTCAGCCAGCCACCTTTCAGCAGCCTACAGCTGGTTCTAATGGGCAGGGAAGCAAGGCTATGCAACAAGTCTTCCCACCACCTTCAGTACACCCTGGCTATTTTGGAGGTGGATCAGTATTCCAGAGCATGGTTGGTCATGCACCTGGAAATCAATTTTACACGCAAGGAACAGTATTCGGGGGTGCTCAAACGATGATGCCTTACCCCATGTATGGTGTCAAGGGCATGCAACCAGGGTTTCAAAGCACTCAGGGCCAATTTGGGATGCCACAGGCAAATTCTGGTATGGCTGGAATTACAAATCAACAGCCAAATATGGCATCTCCAGGTCAACTTAATAGCGGCCAAGGAACACAGATAAACCCTAACAGTGTTCCCATGTTTCAATCACTTCCATATGACAACTTAATGCCGCTGGAGAAGCCAACTCCGTACAAAGAAGGTGGCAAAGGTGTGACATTCACGACCTTTACAGGGTTTGATGACAGGAAGAAGGCTCTCTTATTCCTCCAGCAGTTTGACAAGGCCTATGCAGGAGGAAACTTTACAGAGGCTTCAAAGGTCCGCAAGGCAGCCACCTTCTTGAAAGGGAATGCGGGACAATGGTGGACAACTTTATTGCTTCAAGGGCAAGCTCCGTCCACATGGATTAACTTCAAGCAGATTTTTGCATCAGCATGGTTATCTGATGACTTTGAAGCAGATGTCATGACAGAATGGCACCAGCTTAATGCTGCTACTTGCAAGAATTTGGATGATTTCAATCAAAAGTTTTGGAAAGCTCTACTTCCAGTAACTTCCTATAGGTTTGTGCCATTGACAGGCAGATTGAAAAATACTGTTGTGGCCTACCCAAAGGATTGAGAAAGTACTGCACGAAGACCAAAGTCACTACTTTGACGCAGCTCATCAAGGTAGCAAACACTGGCAATGGTTTGCTCAAGGGAGAAGATTGTGAATTCAATACTGGCGTCAAGGAAGGATCAGCCAAGAAAAATTCAGCAAAGAAGTACGTTCTCGTTCCTAGAGCGACTCGGGAGCCAGCCAAAGCATGGAAAGGCAAAGCCACGGCTGAACCAGCAAAGGGACCAGCAAAGAAATGGAAAAGACCTCTTCCTCGCAAGTCAGAAGAGCAAAGGAAGGTCCTAAGGTCAGAGAACAAATGCTTTATCTGTGAGCAGCCTCGCCACATTGCTCAGAATTGTCCTCAAAAGAAAAGGCCAGCTCATTCTGAAGACAAGGAGGACAAGAAAGGAAAGAGGCCCATGGCTGGTCTAGTGCCAGATATGGTGGGCGACAAGCCAAATTCAGATGCAAGTGAGCTTTGCAGAGCATGGGGAAAGGTCAGGGATCAAACAGTGCTTATCTTCTTTGATCCAGGTGCCAAAGCCAACTTCATTTCCCCAGAATTGGCTTCAAAGTTGGGAATCAGACCTAAAGAGATGGGGTATACAGCAGAGGCAGGTTTGGCATGTCTTGGCCATACAGAGGCTGTGACACCCATCATCGGAAAGTTGTGCCTACATATCCAACCCTATGTAGATGTTGAAGAATTTTACATCATGCCACTGGATGGATGTGATGTGTTGCTAGGCATTCCTTGGTTGTTTCGTGTACAGGGATCATGGATGCCTACAACAAAAAGATCATTGTATAGAGCAGGGCAAAGACTCACATTCTGGATGTAAAGCTTAAAGGGGAGTCTATTCCCACTATATCAACTTCTGCTATTACTTCTGTAATGAAAAAGCATCTTTCTGCGTACTTGGTTTTTGCACGTGAAGTGTCAGATTGTGATGAATCAAATTTATCTGTGTTAGATAAAGAAAGGTCAACGTTTTTACAACAATATAGTGACTGTTTTTCCGATTCATTACCATCTCAATTACCGCCAGAGAGACCCAAGGACCATGCGATAGATTTGGTGCCAGGCAGTAGCCCACCAAATAGGCCTCCGTACAGGGTTAGTGCGGCTCAGCAGAAAGAGATAATGAGCCAAGTACAGGAGCTATTAGAAAAGGGGCTGATTCAGCCCAGCTCATCTCCATTCTGTTCTCCAGTGCTGTTGGTGCAGAAAAAGGATGGCTCATGGCGTATGTGCATCGACTACCATGCACTGAACAAGAATACCATCAAGAATAGGTTCCCTATACCTAGAATTGATGATATTCTGGACAAATTAGAAGGAGCAGCTATGTTTAGCAGGATAGATCTAAAGAGTGGGTACCATCAGATCCGCATTAGATCAAAGGATGTACACAAGACTGCTTTTAGAACGACGTTTGGCCTTTATGAATTTTTAGTAATGCCTTTTGGTCTCACAAATGCTCCTGCTACGTTCAATAGGATGATGGATAGAATTTTCCGTCCACACCAGCAGTTTGTTGCTAAAGAATAGCAGTTTGTTGATACATTCTTTGACGACATGATAGTCTACTCAAAGAATGAAGAGGAGCATAGGCATCACTTGGCCATTGTGTTCAAAGAGCTACGCAGCCATAGGTTGCTCATCAATGCAAAGAAAAGTGAATTTTTTCTGGAAGAGATTCACTTTTTGGGACACATTGTTTCAAAGGATGTCACGTGACACATCCAAACCCTATGTGTCCGTGGACAAGCTACACCACAGCAGGGTTCAGTCAGTTCGATCAAGTTAGATTAGCAGTGATCTGGCACTTTTGTGAGTCTATTCGTAGACCGTGCATGCCCAGTCACTTAGCATAGATGCATATCCTCCGGTTGCACACAGCATGATCATCAGAATCCATTCGCATCAATTAGGGGAATTTTCCAGTGCATTTAGCCTATTTTCCTATTTATTGGGATTTTCACTTATTATTTTTAAGTGACTTTCCAACAAAAGTAGGTAGGGCAATTTTGCTAAGTTAATATATAAGCAAACCCAAGTTAGCACTTTCTGGCAGAAGAGGCAACAGGAGCTTCCCGCTCAACAGGCAACTTCTCAGCAGTACCCCCCAGCACCCCCAACGTTTTGGATTCTATCCTCGCCGGGCCAGTTCCCACCATTGGCGTTTTCAGCTTTGTAGACATCGCCATAGATCCAGATCCCTCATCCCTTGCAGGATCGCCCCCCTAGCATCATTCAGCCCTGGCGTTTTTCCCTCAGCAAATCATATCAGCCAACGTTTTTCCCACAAAAACGCTAGCCTGCCAGATGCAGATCTGAGCGTCTTTGACCAGCAGAATCTCAGCTTTCCAGCGTTTTTCAGCATGAGCAAAAACGCAGATTTCAGCCACTGGAAAACGCAGGTTTTCAGCAGTTAGATCAGTAGCACATCAGCCCCAATCAGGTTGCAGATTGTTCCCCAAGTTTAGCCCAACAAAACGCAGCCAAAACAGTCATTTTCAGCCACCGAAACAGTCCCTGAATTCAATGATTAGAAGCCTACAGATTTCAGCCATCGAGTCGTCGTCGTCATCACCGTCGTCGTCATCGGCATAGTCCCATTGCATCAGTCCATTGCATTCGCATTGTACACCTTTGTGCAATCAAAGTAGACCACTCTCGCCAACGAGAGTGGGGCCTTCGGAGGAGGGTTTTACAACCTCTCGGGTGTCGTATCTCTTCTCTCTCCTTTTCTCAGTCTCATTCACTTGCACGCACAATACCCACTCACTTTGTTCATGATCATAGCATTCTCCATAAGACGGAAAGCTCTCTCTTTCCAAAAGGAACCTTGAGCAATAAAGATCACTAATCTTGAGAAAATACAACATTCATTCCGTTGCACCTAACAAAGGATGGTGTCAGAATGGATCCTACTAAAGTTGAAGCGATCAAGTCATAGCCAGATTTGAAGACAATGCACGATGTCCGAAG
Source organism: Adiantum capillus-veneris (assembly GCF_014529385.1). NCBI lineage: Eukaryota > Viridiplantae > Streptophyta > Polypodiopsida > Polypodiales > Pteridaceae > Adiantum > Adiantum capillus-veneris. The sequence continues at coordinate 5,978,347 of NC_140943.1, forward strand.
CTTCTTGGGACTATGCTCCTATTACAAAAGGTTTATCCGAAATTTCGTTGAGATTGCTTCACCTTTACATGCTCTTCAGAAGAAGGCAGTCACCTTCAGATGGACACAAAAAGAGATTTCAGCTTTTAATCTCTTAAAGGAAAAGATGACTTCAAATCAAGTCATTGTGTTGCCAGATCTTAGGAAGTCATTTGTGGTCCAGTGTGACACCTGCAGTAGTAGCATTGGTGTAGTGCTAATGCAAGATGGCAGGGTAGTAGCCTATGAGAGTAGAATTTTGCAAGGGCCAGAAAAGACTATGCAAGTCTATGAAAAAGAACTGCAAGCCGTGATTCATGCGCTCTTAAGTTGGAAACACTACCTGCTAGGTGCGCATTTCGTTGTCCAAACGGATCATCAGACCTTGCGATACTTCTTGACACAGGCAAAGTTATCTGAGAAGCATATGCGATGGGCAAATATCTTGTCCATGTTCCATTTTCAGATTGTGCATGTGGAAGGCAAGAAGAACGTTGTGGCTGATGCCTTGTCAAGGAAGCCACACATTTCAGCTGTGTTAATTCCTTGTCATCATGAGCTTGATGATATGAGAGAACAGTATGCAAATGATGAAGATTTTGCAAGGGTCTTCGAGCAGCTAATGGATGGACAACGTCATGAACACTATCTTCTCAAAGATGGCTTTATAATGATGCATGGCAGATTCTGTGTCACAAAGCCATTGGGACGCAAAGTTATGGAAGAGAGTCATGTCCCACCGTATGCAGGGCATCGTGGTATCGATGCTACAATTAAAGCGGTTGAGACATTCTTCTACCGGCCTACATTGAGAAGAGATGTGGATGCCTTTGTGCAAGAATGCCTAATATGACAGAAGGTCAAGTTTGACAGGCAAAAGGCACCAGGGTTATTGCAACCACTGCCTATTCCAGATAAACCATGGGAAAGTATTGCTATGGATTTTATCTTTCATCTTCCGAGAACGCAGACAGGAAATGATGGTATTTGGACCATCATTTGTAGATTCAGCAAGCAAGCTCATTTTATTCCTGTCAGGAAGAAGATAAAGCCAAATCAGATGGCACCCTTGTTTATGAGCAACATTTTCAAGTATCATGGCATGCCACAGTCGATTGTTAGAGACCGTGATCCACGCATGACAAGTTTGTTTTGGAGAGGCTTGTTTGAGAATATGGACACAAAGCTCAAATTCTCTTCGTCATTTCATCCTCAAACAGATGGGCAGTCAGAAGAGGCAAATTCTATTGTCCTAGATCTACTGAAGTGCTATGTGTCAGAGCATAAAGGAAAGTGGGAGCAGTATTTGCCATTGGTGGAGTATGCATACAATAATACAGTGCATTCATCAACTAGCAAAGCACCTTTTGAGATAGTTGAAGGTGGCAAGAAAGTTCCTCCCATACTGCATACAAAGGACAAGATATTTGAAGCAGATAAGTATGTTCAGGACATGGATGAAATGTACAAGAAGGTCAAAGTGGCCTTAGAAAAGACTCACGCAAAGCAAAAGAAAGCAGCTGATCGTCACCGTCGTGAAGTGGTATTTTCACTTGTTGATTGGGTGCTTCTGCGCTTTGAAAAGGCAAGGTTAAAGAAGATGAAGGGCAAGGAAAGACTATTTCCAAAGCTCAGAATGCGTTACTATGGGCCTTTTCAAGTATGCGACATAATCAATGATGTTGCATATAGGCTGAAATTGCCTGAGAGTTGGAAGATTCACAATGCGTTTCATGTGAGTCTTCTCAGACCCTATGTGGGTGATATGCCAGAAGATATGCCAGCTGAAGATCAGCCGGAAGTCGAGGAACTTGACGAGATCTTGGTCCCGGAACTGATTTTGGCACATAAAGAAAGAAAAGTGAAAGGCAAGGTTGTTAGCGTTATTTGGTGAAGTTCAGAAACTATCCACCATTGGATGCTAAGTGGATGGAAGAAGGTGAACTTGCAGAGTCACCAACTGTGTTATCACTTTACCTTGAAGCCTTCGATTTGCAACCTACCTTGACCCCTTGAGTTTCAGAGCTACATGGATTGTCGGTGTGACAATGGATTCTGAAAGAAATGATGTACATGTTATTTAAAGTGAGCTCAAATGAAGTACATGTTACATGAATGTTAGAGTTGTACAGATTGTCAGTTTGGCAATTGCTCTTATAGAATGTCCTAAAGTTTGGTTAGTGCTATAGAAGTGACTATTTCTTGTCAGTTTGTCAAGGATACAGTAATTGCTTCTATTAAAGAGCATGTGTAACTGCATTCTTAAACTGTCGGTTTGGGTATGCTCGAAAATGTTACTGGATCCAACGTGTACTAAAAGACAGTGGCAAAATGCGTAGCTACCATTTTGTCATTGGAAAGTTAATGACTCAAAGCAATGGCAGAGTGCGAAGCTACCACTATGTCATTGGGACAGGGTTCACACGCACGCAATACATGTGTCAACGAGGTGTTGAATACACCAGGGTTGACAATGAGCATGTATGTGTCGTACATGTGTCGACAAGTGTGCGCACACCCGAGTGTTGACTGTGAGCATGTATGACATAGATGCAAACAAGGACGTTTGAGATTTCAAGAGGGGGGTATGTCACCAACATGTGACTACTATCTATCCTTTTTGTTGATTTCTTTCTTATTATTTATTTCTTTTCACTTTTTGGAAACACCCCTCTAGAAATCTAACTGCCCTGCATTGCATAGCTAGTGTGGAACTATTCAGAGGGAGTCCAGGCCTGAGGGCAAGAGAGCACTAAGGTTGGACAAGGACTATGGTTAGCCAAAGTGGGGTCATTGACTAGCCAAAGTGGAATCCTTTGCTACATAGGCTACATTTCAGTTCTTGGTGTGGCTGCAGTTTACAAAGAGGGTCAGATGACCTAGAAAGATACAATGGCAGCATCTCCTAAAATTTAGGGAACTGCTATTTTGGACCTGAAAATGTGTTCGCGTCATTAGCTCTAGAATGACGAGAGGAACATTTTATTGCTCTGCTGCAAAGTCAACTGATGCGCCAGTTGAGATATTTTTAGCCGGGAATGCCCAAAGTCGGAAAGTGTGCCATGTGGCACTTCGTGAGCATTCTGCTACTCCTGGCCAGAGAGGAGGCGCCTAAAATGAGAGAGGAGACTCATTTGCAGCTTTGTCACAGGTTGAGAGCTATGGAGTGCTTCCTTTACCTCTTATGTACAGTGCGGTGCCAGGAGTGATACCTTGCACGCTACGCACTGCTCTCTCTCTCCCCTATGAGCAGTATATTATGCCCCTCTAGTGGGCTTTTCATTTGACCAATGTACAGTTATGTGGGTTCATGCGCGATTGCCAAGGCAAGAGCCTCTTGCACAGGTACTGGATTAGCTAGCGGCTAATCCCCCGCAGGTACAGGTGAATTCGGAGAGGTTTCACGTGTGAAATCCCGGCCGCTTCAAAGGGCAAGTAGCCCTACAGGTGCGGGAGCTCGAGGACTTGCTACAGATGCGACCGGCACACGAAACGGAGCTCGAAACACTGAATTACAGCCTGCTGTGTATTTTTGCAGGTTTAGGGTTTCGGTCCTAAACGGACCCTAATACCCCCAAGAGGTTCGGGGACGCGAGGGGACCGCTGTACAGGTGATCTGGTGCATTTTCGGGGCAGAAAACAGAGAATTCAGCGTGCTGCAGATTCTCGCCAGGTTTTGCAAAGTGTCCATATGCGTCAGGAAAGTCATCCAATGCGTGGGGATACTGACTGTGAAGGGTCCTAGTACAGTTATGCTGCCGAAATCTGGCCAGAACAGATGAAATTCAGCCCAGATTGTGCAGGGCAGCTTGTAGGGAACCACAGCTTTTATTCCCTCTTTTAAAGAATAAAGAAATACCGAAAGGGACGCCTATTTGGGGGCCAATCTGGTGCCGGTCTTCTCATACAGGTGCAATCTAGCAACCTGTATCCCTTTCCCCTTTGTTGTGTCTTGAAAGTACAGGTAAAGTTGGCGACAAATTAAATGGGTGAAAGCGAATAAAGTTTAAGTCTAAGGTTTACCGCCCTTTTTGGATTTAACAGGCCGGTTACACGTTCTCTTGACGCCTTCTCTGAAACTCAGAGTCAAGCACATAAGCCGCCACATGAAGCGGAGAATAGTATGCATTCCACCTGGACTCATGTCACGTGCATATCTAACCCTATGTGTACGTGGACAAGCTACTTCATGACATGGGTTCAGTTCAGTTCAGTCAGCCTAGATTAGAAAGTGTTCTGGCACTTCTGTGAGTCTGTTCGCAGACCGTGCATGTCCAGACACTTAGAGTAGATGCATATCCTCTGGTTGCACACAGCATGATCATCAGATTACCATCAGAACCCATCAGGAGCATTTTTACAGTGGATAGACCTATTTTCCCTATTTTAGCCAATTTTTAAGTGACTTTTGTTGGGAACTAGGTAGGGCAATTTTGATAGCCAAGTATATAAGAAAACCGAGCGCTAGCATAATCTGGGAGAAGAGGCAGCAGGGACCTGACATCCACAGTGCACCTTCTCAAGCAAGACCCCCCCCCCGACAAGAAGACTCGGCGTCTTCAGCCAAGAACAACCAGCATTTTCTACAAGTGCAAATTCAGCCCAGCCTTTGCAGTTGCAGATCAAGCCCGGCATTACCAGACCCAGCAGAAGCCATAGCGTTTTTGCAGCAGAGCCCAGATCAGCCATAGCGTTTTTGAATCAGCAGTACAACACATCGCTTTGCAGATTCTCCACAACGGAACCATCATAAGCATCAGCATTTTCAAGTTTCAGCATCAAGACTCCGCAGTAGAGCCCCCAAACCTCGCAGATCTCACCTTCCCGCAGCAGACCCTCGCCGCACCGTCGGATCAGCCATAGTTTGCAGTTTCAGCACGGATGTAAGCTGCAACGGAATGAATGTTGAAATTTGCTCAAGATGAGTGCTCCGAACTGTGCTCAAGGTTCCTTTTACTTACGGAAGGGAGAGCCTTCCGTTCCTTTAGTGAGAGAGTGCAATGGACACAAACAAAGTGGTGAACACTATGAATGAAGGTGCTAAGACTGAGAGATAGAGAGAGAAGAGAATACGACACCAGAATATTGTCAAACCCTCCTCCGAAGGCCCCACTCTCTATGGCGAGAGCGGTCTACAATTGATTGCACAAATCTCTACAATGCTTTGGACTTGCCGACGATGAGGACGACGACGAGACGGGCTGAAATCTGAAAATTCTAAGGGCTGAAATCTACAAATCTTTATCTGCTGAATTTTGACTCTATGTCGGCGACGATGCCGATGGCGACGACGCGCTGAAACGCAGATGCTGAAATCTGCGTTTTCCGGGCTGAATCTGTAAACCTTGCGGAATCTGACCGTGCGGCGAGGAACTGCTGCGGGAAGGTGAGATCTGCGAAGTTCAGGGTTCGACTGCGGAAACTGACTCCTGAAAACTGAACATGTCACAAAACGGGAGCATACACGAGCACTTAGAAATCTGAAAATTAAATTACTTTGCAAATGTGAGAGAAGGGAGAAGATCGACACAGTATTGGGGACCAGAAGATGGGCTGGTCCCCCCCCCCCCCGTTAAGAGTATTCTTTTATTCAGGGAGAATTCGTATACAAGCACGAGAACCCGAGGAAACCCCTCCGTTCTGTAATCTTAGACCCGAAGGTCGTGCTTTCCCATAAAGGGCTCGGGCACAAGGCCGTTCCTTCCCGTAAGGGACTTAGGCGTGAAGTCGTACTTTCCCGTAAGGGACTTAGGCGTGAAGCCGTACTTCCCCGTAAGGGACTTAGGCGCGAAGCCGTACTTTCCCTTTTCCCGTAAGGGACTTAGGCGTGAAGTCGTACTTCCCCGTAAGGGACTTAGGCGCGAAGCCGTACTTTCCCGTAAGGGACTTGGGCGTGAAGCCGTACTTTCCCGTAAGGGACTTAGGCGTGAAGCCGTACTTCCCGTAAAGGGCCCTCCCGTAGGACGGTAGATTCCTGCAAAACAAACCACACAAACACGCGACAACAATTCGTATGGAGAATCCACAATAGATACCTGTCGCTCTTGCGCGGGAAAAAGCGACTTCCGTGCTTCGCAGTCTCGCGATCTCTTGCGGCAGAGTCTTCTCTTGCTGACGTTGGTACCCCCTTTGAGTGAGGGCATGTGGTGCTTTTATAGCTCCCTGGCCACGACACGAATAGCTGCTCGCGTAGAGATCGCGGCCGGTTTTTTTTTTTTTTTTTTTGGGTGCGCTGTTCTACCCGAAATAGGGAGAGAGAATTCGCTGGCTGGTTTTGTTGCCGTACTTTCCCGTAAGGGACTTAGGCGCGAAGCCGTACTTTCTCGTAAGGGACTTAGGCGTGAAGCCGTACTTCCCGTAAAGGGCCTTCCCGTAAGACAGTAGATTCCTGCAAAACAAACCACACAAACACGCGACAACAATTCGTATGGCGAATCCACAATAGATACCTGTCGCTCTTGCACGGGAAAAAGCGACTTCCGTGCTTCGTAGTCTCGCGATCTCTTGCGGCAGAGTCTTCTCTTGCTGACGTTGGTACCCCCTTTGAGTGAGGGCATGTGGTGGAACGCTAGGGCTGATTTGTCTTTATCTGCAAAAACGTTGTTGATCTGTTGGTGCAAACCGCTAACGCTAGGCTGATCTGTCTTTCGTTGTCGCCAGGCTGCTGCAGATGCAAAAACGCTGGCTGATCTGGGTGCAAAACGCTAGGCCTTCTTGCAGATGAAAAAACGCTAGGCCTGCCCTGCTGGGGTCCTGCTGAGAAGGTGCCTGTTGAACTGAGTTCCTGCTGCCTCTTCTACCAGAAAGTGCTAGCGCTAGGTTTGCTTATATACAAACTTAGCAAAATTGCCCTACCTACTTTCCAATAAAAGTCACTTAAAAATAATAAGTCAAAAATGTCAAAAATAGGGAAAATAGGTCTATGCACTGTAAAAATGCTACTAATGGAATCTGACTGGAATACGATGGTCATGTTGTGTGCAACCAGAGGATATGCATCTAAATTAAGTGTCTGGACATACACGGTTTGCGAACAGACTCACAAAAGTGCCAAATCACTTCCTATTCTAGACTGACTTGATTGAATTGAACCCTGGTCATGCTGTAGCTTGTCCACGGACACATAGGGTTGGATGTGTCACGTGACATCCCTCCTTTTCAAAGTGAGGTACTGGTACCGAACTGTATGGCGTCGAGGGAGATCGCCAATAACATCCGGAATCCTCAAAAGGAGTCTTCGCCGGCCCACTCTGATGTGTGCGTCGTGCGATACTTGAACTTCATAAAGGTCTGCAACGCTTGCTTCTTTGGGCCGCAGGGAAAGCGACAAAATCTTCTGAGTCTCCTTCAATGCTTCCACTTCTTCTATGGAGGTAGGTCCACCTTCTTCAAGAATCTCCGTGTCACAAGACGGGCACCACATGCCAATAGAAAAGATCAGACTGAACAGAGTTTTAGCACTTCAATAACAACTGAACTGAAAGAGAGACGACACGCAACACGGAGTGGCGGAATTCCACCCCAGAGAGTATTGGCCCCAAACCTTGGCGCCCCTTTCAGTATTTCTTTATATTGCATCAAGACAGTACAAGCCGGTACTCCAGACTCTGCACCTTCTCCAGGAAGCATGCCAGAGAATGAGCCCTAACCTCATATTTAAAGGCGCTTGGCCTAAAAAGCAATTACAGTGAAAAGCCTTCAAACTTAAAAGCATTTGGTCCAAAAGCAAAGCCAAAAAGTTGCCAACGTAAATCACAGAAATCCGTACAGCCTGCCACATCATCAACCAGCGCAATTTTCGGAAATCTCCCTGCTGCCCTTAGGGTTAGGGTTTCTTCAGTTTTAGGGTTAGGGTTTCCAAAATTAGGATTTGCAGGTTTTAGGGTTAGTGTTTCCAAAATTAGGATTTCAATAGTTAGGGTTTTTGGCAGAAATTAGGGTTAGGGTTTCTACTCCCGGGCAGCCACGTCATATGTAAGTTCGCTCCATTCTTTAGGCTTTGACACGTCAGCAGTTTGTTACACTCCGAGGCTGAAAATTCATGAAACCACTTCCAACGCAAAAACATGAACATACCCATTCCATCTAAAGTGACTGGAAAAAATATCGTCTTCTCTAAAGACTGTGCATGCAATGTAGATGAAAAAATAGACGGAGTGCCAACCCGTTCACCACACACACGCAAACAATGAGATCGAATCTTGTGTTTCTGATCTAAATCAATCAACTATGGCAAAACACAATGGAAATGCCTATGCTTGATGCTCAATCTTTCTTGTGCTCTTTCTACGATTGTGTTGTGCAAGGAAGAGACATGGAATGTGACTTCCTTGAATGCATACTTTTCAGCTTTTCATGAATAATCCACATACATCTGTGCTCATTCATGAGTGAAATGTGCTCAACGTACAATATGTCATGCCTAGGAAAAGGGATCACATAAAGACGCTGACTAAAATACATGAAACGATCACGAATGAAACACTCGAACAATGCGTGCTGACTAATCATGCGAACACATAGTACTTCCTGTAAGGATTCTTTGAACCTAGGCTCGAGAGCCAAAATTGGTTCGTCGTGTTTAATCAAAGCTTCCTGTGGCGGTTCTGTCGACCTCAACTCAAGAGCAAAGACCGGTTCTTCGTGATTGATCGAATCTGCAATGAGGTTAGCTTCGCTAGAAAAAGCACCAACTAAACCATCATCCTTGTGAACAATCACGTCATCTTCATGCAAATCATCATGCTTGTGAGAAATCACATCTTGATCATAATGCTTGTCCTTATCATCCAAATCATCATGCTTGTCATTATCATTCAAATCATCATGCTTATCATCATGCAAATCATTTGTGTCATGCTTTGGAGAAGAAGAGACTAAGAGTCTCCTTTTCCCGAATCTCTTGCATCTGTGCCTGCACTTGAGAAAAGAGTCGCAAGAACTCTTTCATGTGTTGGTCGCTCTTTTCTTTTCTTGCTTTGTTCTCGCGATCAAATTCTACTTGTCTTTCCAAGCGTACTTGCTCGTGCTCATGCTCTCTGTCTTCCATTCTTGCTTCGTATTCACGATCTATGGCTGCCCTTCTTTCTACGGATTCACGATTTATGGCTGCCATTCTTTCTGCGTTTCTTGCTTTGCGTTCTAACTCCCTGTCCATCATCCTCTTGTCGAAAGCCTCCATAGGAGTTAGTGCAATCCTTGTCGTAGATGGGGAAGGGGGAGGGTCGGGAAAACCTCTTGGTGGGGAGAATTCTTCTTTGCCTCTCTCATGCTCATCACTTCCAAGCGAAGTATACATTCCGCTTCGAGTGATGACCATACACTATAATCTTGGTTCTTAAGTTCACGAGGAACTTGGGTTCTTGTGGGTCTTGGGTTCTTGAGGGTCTTGAGTTCTTGAGGTTCTTGAGGGTCTTGAGGTTCTTGAGGTTCTTCTTTCGCTTGCAATCTGTGTTAGAGAAGGATCTTCTCTTTACCCAAGTTCTGCTCTTTTCCGCGGGTGCACCCCTTGGCGGCCTTGCGCTCACACCGAGGTTGCTTTTTCCCACCTCACGTCAATTGGCCGGCCGCTAAGTGCACGGTCCACTCTCAATGAGTGAAAAGAGGCACAAGGGGAGGCTGGACAAGCCCTTCTTTCTTGGGATTCCTGTCACTCTTCAAAAACACGATTAGGAATCGACACGCCCAAGTGAACTTGGGTTCGTGCGACTCAACAAGCAAAAAAAATTATGTGGTTCTTGTGGTTCTTTCCTTGAGTGATACAAGAACACTGCCAAAGCTCTGATACCAATGTAAGGTGCAGCGGAATGAATGTTGAACTTTGATCAAGATGAGTGCTCCGAATTGTGCTCAAGGTTCCTTTTACTTACAGAAGGGAGAGCCTTTCGTTCCTTTAGTGAGAGAGTGCAATGGACACAAACAAAGTGGTTAACACTGTGAATGAATGTCACGTGACACATCCAACCCTATGTATACGTGGACAAGCTACTTCATGACAAGGGTTAAGTTCCGTCAAGTCAATCTAGAATAGGAAGTAATCTGGCACTTTTGTGAGTCTGTTCGCAGACCGTGCATGTCCAGACACTTATGTTAGATGCCTATCCTCTGGTTGCACACCGTATGACCATCAGATTCCAGTCAGATCCCATCAGTAGCATTTTTACAGTGCATAGACCTATTTTCCTTATTTTGGACATTTTTCACTTATTATTTTTGAGTGACTTTTGTTGGAAAGTAGGTAGGGCAAATTTATGAAGTTCGTATATAAGAAAACCTAGCACTAGCACTTTCTGGCAAAAGAGCCAGCCGGAACAGTTTGTTCAATAGGCAACTTCTCGGTAAGACTCCCCCCCTAGACAACTCTGGCGTTTTCTCTCACCAGAAGGCCTAGCGTTTTTGCATCAGATCAGCCAGCGTTTTTGCACTTACAAATTCCCGGCTACAGTACTGAGTAGACAGCAGATCAGCCCTAGCGTTAGCAGATTTCCCACAAGAGAGCAAATTCCTAGCATTAGCAGATTTCCACCGCAGCAACCTAATCAGCCCTAGCGTTTTTTATTTGCAGATCAGCCTCGGCGTTTTGCAATTCCATCGCGACAGATTCAGCCCTAGAACCAGCATTTTCAGTTTTCAGCAGTCAGTGACCGCAGAAGAAGTCCCGAACCTCGCAGATCTCACCTTCTCGCAGCAAATCCTCGCCGCACGGTCAGATCCCGCGTAGTCTGCAGATTCAGCCCGAGAAACGCAGATTTCAACATCTGCGTTTTCAGCGCATCGTCGTCGCATCGTCATCATGGAAATCGTCACCGACATAGAGTCAAAATTCAGCAAATAAAGATTTGCAGATTTCAGTCCTTAGAGTTTCCAGATTTCAGCCCATCTCGTCGTCGTCGACATCGTCGGCAAGTCCAAACATTGTAGAGATTTATGCAATCATAAGTAGACCGCTCTCACCATAGAGAGTGGGGCCTTCGGAGGAGGGTTTTACGTCTCTGGTGTCGTATTCTCTTCTCTATCTCTCAGTCTCATGCACGTCCATTCACAGTGTCCATTCACTTTGTTTGTGTCCATTGCACTCTCTCATTAAGAATGGAAGGCTCTCCCTTCCATAAGTAAAAGGAACCTTGAGCACAGTTCGGAGCACTCATCTGGAGCAAAGTTCAACATTCACTCCGCTACACCTAACATTGGTATCAGAGCTTTGGCAGTGTTCTGTATCACTCAAGGAAAGAACCACAAGAACCACAGAAAATTTTTTTGCTTGTTGAGGTCGCATGTAACCCAAGTCTTCTTGGGCGTGTCGATTCCTAATCGTGTTTGAAGAGTGACAGGAAACCCAAGAAAGAAGGGCTTATCCAGCCTCCCCTTGTGCCTCTTTTCACTCATTGAGAGTGGACCGTGCACTTAGCGGCCGGCCAATCGACGTGAGGTGGGAAAAAGCAACCTTGGTGTGAGCGCAAGGCCGCCAAGGGGTGCGCCCGCGGAAAAGAGCAGAACTCGGGTGAAGAGAAGATCCTTCTCTAGCACAGATTGCAAGCGAAAGAAGAACCTCAAGAACCTCAAGACCCGCAAGAACCTCAAGAACTCAAGAACCCCAAGAACCAAGACTCCCAAGAGCCCAAGTTCCTCGTGAACTTAAGAACCCAAGACCACAAGAACCCACAAGAACCCTCGACATCAGTGGATGGTCATCACTCGAAGCGGAATGGATACTTCGCTTGGAGGTGATGAGCATGAGAGAGGTGAAGAAGAATTTTCCCCACCATGAGTTTTTCCGACCCTCCCCCTTCCCCATCTACGCCAAGGATTGCACCAGATCCTATGGAGGCTTGGTGCAAGACGATGATGGACATGATGACTGTAACAGACTTGGACACTCAAAGTCAAGAATCAATCGCGAGAGCACCAAATAACCACTTCAAAACAATTCACAGATCACAATAGATTTGCAGTGGCCCGGCGGAGTTCCATGCCTAGAGATATTGGCCCCAAAGACTGGCGCCCCTTTCGGTATTTCTTTATGTATTAAATCAATGTCAAAGTACAAAGAGCGGTTAGGGTTTCACTCTCTGACTCTGCGTCCAGATGCTCTGCAGAGTGAGCCCCTCACCGCGTATTTAAAGATTATAAGGGATGCCCAAAAGCAGAGCCCCAAAAGCTTTCAAAACCAAAAGCCAAAATTTCTCTCTCTCAAACCCTCTATAGGGTTTTTAAAATAAAGCAATGGACTCTCTCTCTCCAATTTGCGTCCCCCATGGGGCTGCTTTTCAGCCCGTAAAATCCGAAAATCCGTACACTGCTGCCACGTGGCATTTGCCGCCTGCTTTTGGGGTTTCCAGTCACTTTAGGGTTTCAGCCAGCAGTTTGGGTTGGAATTTCCAGAAATTAGGGTTTCTGCAAATTAGGGTTTTTGGCAAAAAAATTAGGGTTTGCAGGAATTTGGCAAAAATTAGGGTTTCTGTTGTCGGTAGCCACATCATCACTTTGTGACATACCCCCCTCTTGAAAGCATTGTAATCGACTGCGATTACGCCTGCAAAACCGACAGAAGCCATAAACCGTCTTAGCAGACACTGACTGTTAGTACCTACGTACTAGGAACACACATCTAGCACATGTACCAATCGACAGTCACATCACACGACATCACAGGACATCACATGACATTCAACATTCATTTGGATCTTAGACCATGATTTATCGGCAATGTAGCTAGCAATCGCATCTAGGTCCAATCGGGACCTCATCGATGTCCGATTGACTGACCCCTATTGCAACCATGTCTATTGAAGATCAATCAAACCAAAATGCTGCAGTCATTTCGTCTATCAGTTCCTGCACTTAAAAGAAGTCAAGAACAAATCAGTATCATAATCAAGAATTCCATTTCATTAAAGTCATACAGCAGAATACTGTCAGCTTTCAGTATCCCTGAAGCTCAAAGAGACATCAGTGACTCTAGTATCTAAATCAAGGCACCTGTTGACAAAGGAGCGGAGTGACTCTCCTCTTGTGCATCCCACTGCACCAGATCTCTGGCCAAGCTGAATTCTGGGTTCAGTTTGGAATAGACTATGCTAAACCAAAAGCATCGAGGTAAAGTTTCACAATCTGAGGAGTATCTCCTAGGTCCTCCTCCTCCATCCACTTCGCATCCAATGCAAGATAGTTCTTGAACTTAACCAGGAATCGCCTTCGGACTTTACCTTTATTCTTTGTATCCTTATGTGCCAAAATCTGTTCAAGAACAAGGATCTCCTCGTTTTCTTCCACTTCGGGTTGCTCATCAGGCTCCATCATCAAGCACATCACCCTTAAAAGGTTTCAAGAGACTCACATGGGATGCATTGTGAATCCTCCAAGTATCTGGCAGTTTCAATCGGAAGGAGACATCATTTATCTTCTTAGTGATCTGGAAAGGTCCATAGTATCGCATACTAAGCTTTGGAAAAAGCCTCTCCTTTCCCTTTTTCTTTCTTAGGCGTGCCTTCTCAAAACGTAACAGCACCCAATCATCCTCCTTCAATTTCAAGTCGCGACGATGGCGATCCGCTGCCTTTTTTTGTCGTTCTTGAGACTTCTGCAAAGTCTCGAGAACCTTGGCAAAAGCCATATCCAAATCTCGTGTATATTCATCCGCTTCAAAAATCTTATCTTTCGTGCTTAGGAAGGGTGGAACCTTTGCAGCACCTTCAACAATCTCAAATGGCGCCTTCCCCGTCGAAGAGTGTATCGTGTTATTGTAGGCAAATTCCACCAAAGGTAGGTACTTTTCCCATTGAGTCTTCTGATCTAAGATATAAGACTTCAATAAATCTAGAACCACTGAATTTGCAATCTCAGATTGCCCATCAGTCTACGGGTGGAACGATGACGAGAACTGCGACCGCGTGCCAATGTTCTCCCAAATTGCCTTCCAAAACAAACTCGTAAATATGGGGTCTCTGTCGGAGATAATCGTCTCAGGCATGCCATGTAATCTGAAAATCTGGGCCACAAACAGTCTCACTAAGTGATCCGACTTGACTGTTTTCTTCAGTGAACTGAAATGAGCCTGTTTGCTAAATCGTCAATAACAGTCCAGATACCATCGTGACCACTCTGTGTTCTCGAGAGATCAAAAATGGAATCCATTGCAATACTTTCCCAGGGGCGGGTGGGTATGGGTAAAGGCTGTAACAATCCCTGTGCCTTATGCCTGTCAAACTTGACCTTCTGGTATACTAAGCGACTACGCACAAACTCTTCCACATCCTTTTTGAGTCTCGGCCAAAAGAAGTATCTCTCTACCCCCTTCATGGCAAGGTAGTTAGGTACCTAGTGTTCGGTACAAATTCGGTTCGTAAGGTACGTAGTACAGAATGGATTGAGTTTTTAGGTACGTAAAAATTCGTACTTTTTTCACAAAGCCTAAAACTGAGAGTACTTCATACATTTATATACGCATTCACCAAGACTTTTAATAAAGACTAGCAAATCAACAATAGACCATTGCAAATGCCAAAAACTAGAGTCCACGACTCTAACCGAACAATGAAAACACAAAGCTGAGATTAGCTAACTAAATAGTGTCAGATGTTTGCTGTCATGGTCACATAAAATTAGGAGAATCAATATAAATACATAATGAGAATCATCATAATCCAAGACTGAAGTCTGAAGTCCTGACTAGTAAGTACTACAAACCGCACACTGCACTCAAAGCTGGCACCTGCAAGAGATGAGCACACACTGCATTGTACCTATTCTCTGTTAAAACCAATCGCTCTCAGCTGCAGCAAGGCGTTTTTCAAAAAGAGAGGCCTAATTGGCTGAAATAGAGCAGTCCCACCCAAAAACAAAAAAAACAAAAAAAAAACGTGTAGGGAATCTATCTGTACGTACTAAACCGTACTTACGGATGTACGGTACGGATAGAATCCGTACGTACCGGATGCAACCTTGCTTCATGGTGGTAGCAATGCCGCGGTGACCCGTAAAAGGTGGACAGTGGCATTCAGTCATAACCTTTTCCCTCAACGGTTGTGTAACGCACAACATGGTTTTTCTCATCAAGAAGCCTTCCCGAATGGAGTATCCTGCTACTGTCTCCCCATCCCGTATCCGTGTGAAAATATCCGCAAAATCTGTATCTGTGGCATACTGGTCGACCATATCCTCGAAGCTCCTATGATGTATCGCGGAAATAGCCAGAACCAACGGCTTTCGAGACAAAGCATCTGCCACCACATTCTTTTGTCCCTGTACATGGACAATCTGGAAGTGAAACTGTGACAAGATGTTCGCCCACTGCATCTGCTTTTCCGAAAGCTGCTTCTGTGACAAGAAGTAGCGCAAACTCTGATGGTCTGTAAAGACAGTAAAATCCGCTCCGAGTAGGTAATGCCACCACTGAGTAAGAGCATGGATAACCGCCAAAATCTCTTTCTCATAAATCTGTGTTGTCATCTCCGGCCTAGAGAACAATCGGCTCTCGTAAGCAATGACATGGCCTTCTTGCATTAAGACCGCACCCAGACTACGACCACAAGCATCACAATATACTTCAAATGACTTCTGCAAATCCGGCAAAGTCAAAACTGGTCCCATAGTCAATTTCTCTTTCAATGTCTGAAAGGCAGTCACCTCTGTGGATCCCCACGAGAAAGGGACTCCTTTCTGTGTCAAGATATGCAAAGGGAAAGCAACCTCTGCAAACTTTCGTATGAACCGCATGTAGTACGAACACGGTCCCAAGAAGCTTCTAACTTCATGGACATTCTTCAAATCGAGCCAATCACATATAGTCTCTATCTTTGCCGGATCCAATTGCACTCCTGCTGCTAAGACAATGTGTCCCAAAAAGTGTATCTCTAGTAGGAAAAATTCACTTTTTCTTTGCATTAATCACTAACTTGTGATCTCATAATGCCTGAAAGACCTAAAGCAGATGATCTCTGTGTTCTGCCTCATTCTTCGAGAAAACAATGATGTCGTCAAAGAAAGTGCCAACAAATAGCCTGTACTCTCGAAAAATCTTGTCCATCATCAGATTAAATGTCACAGGAGCATTGGTTAAGCCAAAAGGCATCACCAAAAACTCAAATAACCCAAAAGTAGTCCGAAAGGCTGTCTTGTAGACGTCTCCCAGCGCGATTCGGGTCTGATGATATCCACTCTTCAGATCAATCCTGCTAAAGCACGAGGATCCCTGTAACCTGTCGAGTATATCATCGATCCTAAGAATCGGAAATCTGTTCTTATGGTGATTTTGTTGAGAGCTCTATAATCGATCCACATTCTCCAAGATCCGTCTTTCTTCAAAACCAACAACACTGGAGACCAATACGATGAAGTACTAGGCTGGACAAGACCCTTTTCCAAGAGGTCTTTCACTTGGTTCATAATCTCTTCATTTTGTGCTCGGCTCACATGGTAAGGTGGCTGGTTTGGTGGTGTGCTTCCAGGTATCAGATCAATGATATGATCTTCAGGATGAGCAGGTGGTAACTCGCCTAGTAGGCCCTCTAAGAAGCAATCGGCGTGAGAGTGGAGAAAATCTTGGCTTTCTTTATCAAGTTTAGACGTATTTGTCCTATCCTTATCGCTCAATTCTTTTATAAAGATCGAGTAAACAAACAGACTAGATTTCATTAATTTTGAAATGGCCGAAGCCGATACAATAGGGACAGACTCGCCCTTCAGTTTAATATTAAGTACAATTGTTCTGCCCTTCTCTGTAGTCAAAGTCACTTTTCTCGCCCGATAATCGACCACGGCATTGTTCTTGTGGTACCAGGGAATCCCTAAGAGAACATCACAACCCTCCAAAAGCATTATGAAGAAGTCCTCATGCCCCAAATACCCCTGTGTCACGTGACACATCCAACCCTATGTGTCCGTGGACAAGCTACAGTACGACAAGGGTTCAGTCAGTCCAGTCAGTCTAGATTTAGAAGTGATCTAGCACTTTTGTGAGTCTATCGTAGACCGTGCATGCCCAGTCACTTAGCATAGATGCATATCCTCTGGTTGCACACAGTATGATCATCAGTATTCCCATCAAAATCCATCAGATTCCTTCAGGGGAATTTTCCAGTGCATTTAGCATATTTTACCTATTTTGGTATTTTTCACTTATTAATTTAAGTGACTTTCCAACAAAAGTAGGTAGGGCAATTTGGGTAAGTTAATATATAAGCAAACCCAAGTTAGCACTCAATGGCAGAAGAGACAACAGGAGCCAAGCTCAACAGGCAACTTCTCACAAGAACCTTGGTGGACTTTCCCCTCCAAGCAGCAGATTCCCACACCTAGCGTTTTTGCACAGCATCCCAGCCTGGCGTTTTTGCATCAGATCTGCATCGCCAACAGTACCCAGCACCTAGCGTTTTTGCAAGGACCACAACTGCTAGCGTTTTTTATCATCAGATCCCCTGGCGTTTTTGGTTTTCAGCAGCAGATAAAAACCAGCAATTTTCACCTAAAGAGTAGCAGATTCAGCCCGGTAAAGACCTCAGTTTTCAGCCTAAAGAAACCTCAATTTTCAGCCCTAAACTTGCAGAATTTCAGCGACAAAGACACACAGAAACAGCCCCCCAAATCAGCGTTTTTGGATTGTAGCAGATTTCAGCCCATAGCGTTTTTGGACAGCAAATAAAAGATTGCAGATTTCAGCCTTAGGTCGACTTCGTCATCACCGTCGTCATCGTCGACATAGCCTAGACTTGCATCAGTCTCATGCATACCATTTGTACCAGATTGTGCAATCGTAAGTAGACCACTCTCGCCGACGAGAGTGGGGCCTTCGGAGGAGGGTTTTACAACGTCTCTGGTGTCGTATCTCTCTTCTCTCTCTATCTCTTAGTCTCATACACTTGCACGCACAGTGTCCATTCACTTTGTTTGTGATCATAGCACTCTCTAATTAAGAACGGAAGGCTCTCCCTTCCATAAGAACAAAAGGAACGTTGAGCACAGTTCGGAGCAGTCATCTTGAGCAAAGCACAAACAATCATTCCGCTGCACCTAACATTGGTATCAGAGCTTTGGCAGTGTTTTGTATCACTCAAGGAAAGAACCACAAGAATCACAAGAATTTTTTTTGCTTGTTGCGATCGCACGAACCCAAGTTCGCTTGGGCGTATCGATTCCTAATCATGTTTTTTGAAGAGTGACAGGAATCTCAAGAAAGAAGGGCTTGTCCAGCCTCCCCTTGTGTCTCTTTTCACTCATTGAGAGCGGACCGTGCACTTAGCGGCCGGCCAATCGACGTGAGGTGGGAGAAAGCAACCTTGGTGTGAGCGCAAGGCCGCCAAGGGGTGCGCCCGCAGAAAGGAGTAGAACTCGGGTGAAGAGAAGATCCTTCTCAAACGCGATTTGCAAGCGAAAGAAAACCCCAAGAACCTCAAGAACCCAAGTTCCTCATGAACTTAAGAACCCAAGAATCCCAAGAATCCAAGTTCCTCCTGAACTTAAGAACCCACAAAAACCCACGATTGCAGAATGGTCATCACTCGAAGCGGAATGGATACTTCGCTTGGAGGTGATGAGCATGAGAGGCGAAGAAGAATTTTCCCCACCAGGAGGTTTTTCCGACCCTTCCCCATCTACGACAAAGATTGCACTAACTCCAATGGAGGAGTTAAAGCTGTTGTTTATGGAACTGAATTTACAACGCAAAGCAAGAAATGCAGCAAGAATGGCAGAAATGAAACGCAGATATGCAGAAGACAAAGCAAAAAGAGAAGCAGAAAGAAAGGCCTACGAAGAACAAAGGACAGCCATAGATCGTGAATACAAAGAAGGAATGGCCGCCATAGAGCGTAAGTACGACTTGGAAGCCAAAGCAATACAAGAACAGAGCGACCGACAAAAAAAAAAAGAGTTCTAGCGACTCTATTCTCAAGTTCAGGCACAGATGCAAGAGATTTGAGGAAAGGAGACTCTTTCAATCTATTCTTCTCCCAAGCATGACACACAGGATTTGCATGATTGTGTGAAGCATGATGATGAATTGAATGACAATGATTTGTATGATGATTTGAAAGATAAGCATGATGATTTGGATGATAATGATGAGCATGCTGATTTGCATGATAAAGATGTGATTTCTCACAAGCATGATGATTTGCATGATCAAGATGTGATTTCTCACAAGCATGATGAGTTGCATGAAGATGATGTGATTGTTCATAAGGATGATGTGTTAGTGGATGCTTTTTCTAGCGAAGCAAACCTCGTTGTAGATTCGATCAATCACGAAGAACCGATCTTGGCTTTCGAGTCGAGGTCCAAAGAACCCCCACAGGACGATTCGATCATTCAGGAAGAACCGATCTTGGCTCTTGAGCCTAGGTCCAAAGAACCCTCACAGGAAGTATTATGTGTTCGCATGATTGATACGCACACATTGGTCGAGTGTTTCATTCGTGATCATTTCCTGTATTTTAGTCAGCGTCTTTATGTGATCCCTTTTACTAAGGCATGACATATTGTACGTTGAGCACGTTTCACTCATGGATGAGCACAAATGTATACGGATTTTTCATGAAAAGCTGAAAAGTATGTATGTAAGGAAGTCACATTCCATGTCTCTTCCTTGGCATGACACATTCGTAGAACGAGCACATGAAAGTATGAGCACCAAGCATGGGCATTTCCATTGTGAATTGCCATCATAAGAGAAAGATTCGATCTCATTGTTTGCATATGTTTGATGAATGGTTTGTCAATCCGTCTCTATGTTCATCTACATTGCATACACAGTCTTTGAGGAAGACAAGATTTTTTCCACTCACTTTACATGGCATAGGTATGTTCATGGTTTTGTGTTGGAAATGGTTTCAGGAATTTTCAGCCATGGAGATTCTTGAAGAAGAAAGAAGCATGATACTCGACGAAGTTGAAGCATCGAAGGAGCCACAGAGGACTTTGTGTCGCTTTCGGCGTGGCCCAAAGAAACAAGCGTTGCAGACCTTTATGAAGTTCAAGTACCGCACGACCCACACATCAGAGTGGGCCGGCGAAGAGTCCCTTCCAAGATACCGAATGCTATTGGCGCTCTCCCTCGACGCCATTCGGTTCGGTACCAGTACCTCACTTTGAAAAGGAGAGGATGTCACGTGACACATCCAACCCTATGTGTCCGTGGACAAGCTACAGTACGACAAGGGTTCAGTCAGTCCAGTCAGTCTAGATTTAGAAGTGATCTAGCACTGTTGTGAGTCTATTCGTAGACCGTGCATGCCTAGTCACTTAGCATAGATGCATATCCTCTGGTTGCACACACTATGATCATCAATATTCCCATCAGAATCCATCAGATTTTTTCAAGGGAATTTTCCAGTGCATTTAGCATATTTTACCTATTTTGGTATTTTTCACTTATTAATTTAAGTGACTTTCCAACAAAAGTAGGTAGGGCAATTTGGGTAAGTTAATATATAAACAAACCCAAGTTAGCACTCAATGGCAGAAGAGGCAACGGGAGCCAAGCTCAGCAAGCAACTTCTCACAAGAACCTTGGTGGACTTTCCCCTCCAAGCAGCAGATTCCCTCACCTAGCGTTTTTGCACAGCATCCCCAGCCTGGCATTTTTGCATCAGATCTGCATCACCAACAGTACCCAGCACCTAGCGTTTTTGCAAGGACCCGTTTTTTATCATCAGATCCCCTGGCGCTTTTGGTTTTCAGCAGCAGATAAAGACCGGCAATTTTCACCTAAAGTGTAGCAGATTCAGCCCGGTAAAGACCTCAGCTTTCAGCCTAAAGAAACCTCAATTTTCAGCCCTAAACCTGCAGAATTTCAGCGACAAAGACCCACAGAAACAGCCCCCCAAATCAGCGTTTTTGGATTGTAGCAGATTTTCAGCCCATAGCGTTTTTGGACAACAGATAAAAGATTGCAGATTTCAGCCTTAGGTGGACTTCGTCATCACCGTTGTCATCGTCGACATAGCCTAAACTTGCATCAGTCTCATGCATACCATTTGTACCAGATTGTGCAATCATAAGTAGACCACTCTCGCCGACGAGAGTGGGGCCTTCGGAGGAGGGTTTTACAACGTCTCTGGTGTCGTATCTCTCTTCTCTCTCTATCTCTCAGTCTCATACACTTGCACGCACAGTGTCCATTCACTTTGTTTGTGATCATAGCACTCTCTAATTAAGAACGAAAGGCTCTCCCTTCCATAAGAACAAAAGGAACCTTGAGCACAAATCGGAGCACTCATCTTGAGCAAAGCACAAACAATCATTCCACTGCACCTAACACCCTGACAATGCAACCAAAGTTTGCCAATGATAGGTGTAATGGCTACGTCCCTGCCGGGTGCCGCTAGAACTGCCTCCGCAAGTGGTCCCATCCGATCGGCAGTGATCTCGAGCCACGCCGCCAATTCCGGTGAAATGAAGTTGGCCTTGGCTCCTCCATCAAAGAAATCAGGGCCTCTTGATCTTTCACTTTGCCCCAAGCTCGGCAAAGTTCTATACTCTCATCCATGGTGTCGGGATCGGTACCCACACAATCTGGAACCAGTCCTATTTTCATCTTGCCTTTTCATCCACGTTCCTCAGCTGCTCTCGAACTCTCAGGCCTATCATCGTCCTTATCATTCTGTTCTTTCTGTGCCTTTTTAGGGCACTTCGCAGAGATATGTCCATGTTCCCCACATCCAAAGCACTTCCCCTCCTTGATGAATCGAGCTCGCTCCAGAGGAGTAAGCTTGGGTCGTGCATCCTTTTTCTCTGGGTTGCTCTTTTTCTTTCTACTTTCATTCCCAAAAGTCTGTTCGGCTCGTTGTGTCATGGCTTCATCTGTGGGGTAGGTCAGACTGCCAGAGTGAATAGCAAAACCCCGCTTCGCATGACTCATCAACTCCTGAATAGAAGCTGACTTCTGTTCCAAGCAGTGATCTCGGATCTCTGTAGGTAGACCCAAGGTAAACCGCTCAATCTGTTCTCTGAACGAGATCTTGAATGAAGAGGCGGGTAGAAAAGAGCTCCAAAATCTTTCACAATAAGCATTGAATGTATCTTTCTTGGTCATCCGAAGATGGTTCCAAGCAGCTCGTATATCTCGTCCATACTCTTGCATCAACCAAGAAGAAATAAAAAGCTTCTTAAATTTCAACCATTTAACTAGCGCAGTCTTATTTAACAGAACCGTGGACCAAGTGCGAGTATTCCCCTAAAGTAAGAGGCAGCTCTCCGAATCTTGGAGTGCTCTGAGTAGCGTCCTCCCGCGAAAGCGATGTCAAACTGCTGTATAAAAGACAAAGCCTTCGAAGCATTTGAGTATCCTAAAAAAGTATCAAATTTGATCGAGTGGCCACCTTCCTTAAACTCTCAGACTTTCTTGCTTTTATCTTCCAGAAAGTCATACCGGTTGGCTTTATAAAAATTCTTCTTGTTCGCATAAAAGTTTCCGTCATCGGAATTTGAGCTGTTTGTAAACGAGTCCTCAGTAGAACTGTCAGTCTCTGGGCCAGATTTAGCCTTCTTTGCCTTTTTCTTGCCCTTTCCGAAGCGTTGTTTCTGCTCTTTTTACCTTTTCTGTCTTCTTCGCTCAAATCTGAAGAGCTAAAGAACTGTCAGAAGAAGAAGAAGAAGAACCTGGGTACTCCTTCAAAGTGAACACGCTTCTTCTGTTTCTTTGCTTTGTCAAATGTCGACTGACGACCCAAATAACCCAAAAAGTCAGTGCCTTTCTTCTGCTTTTTGCCGTGCTTTTTGGCTTTCCTTTGCGCGTCAAAAAGCTGAGCAGTCCGTGCATCAACCACCTCTTCTAATTCCTTCTCTGAATATTTCTTGTGAGCAAAAGGTTTCTTAATAGCGGGTTTCGGGGGTGGTGTAGTGGCTTTCTGCCACTGCTCATGCACTTCCTGAAAAGAAGTCTCGCTCATATACTTTGCAAATTTTGGGTCCCTCGCAAAATTGAGCATCATCTTCGTTGCATCGCCGATCAATTGACGACGCTCCATCTCTCGTCGCTCCGCCTGAGTAGGCCGAGGCGGTCCATACTCTCTGCCGGAATCTTAATTGTGATCCCTGCCCGCATCTCCAGATGCAGAGGGAGTCGACTGATCCTTGCGTGAAGCCATAGGTGTCGCGGAAAAAAGATTGGGGATCGGATTTCCCGTAGAAGAGAAATCGGCCGTGCTCTGATACCACTGTAACAGACTTGGACACTCCAAGTCAAGAATCAATCGCGACAGCACCAAATAACCACTTCAAAACAATTCACAGATCATAATAGATTTGCACTGGCCCGGCGGAGTTCCGTGCCTAGAGATATTGGCCCCAGAGACTGGCGCCCCTTTCGGTATTTCTTTATGTATTAAATCAATGTCAAAGTACAAAGAGCGGTTAGGGTTTCACTCTCCGACTCTGCGTCCAGATGCTCTGCAGAGTGAGCCCCTCACTGCGTATTTAAAGATTACAAGGGATGCCCAAAAGCAGAGGCCCAAAAGCTTTCAAAACCAAAAGCCAAAATTTATCTCTCAAACCCTCTATAGGGTTTATAAAATAAAGCAATGGACTCTCTCTCTCCAATTTGCGTCACCCATGGGGCTGCTTTTCAGTCCGTAAAATCCGGAAATCCGTACACTACTGCCACGTGGCATTTGCCGCTTGCTTTTAGGGTTTCCAACCACTTTAGGGTTTCAGCCAGCATTTAGGGTTAGGGTTTCCAGAAATTAGGGTTTCTGCAAATTAGGGTTTCTGGTAGAAATTAGGGTTTGCAGGAATTTTAGGGTTTTTGGCAGAAATTAGGGTTTCTGCTGTCGGTAGCCACATCATCACTTTGTGACAATGACAACGTGGCACAAAGCAAGAATGGCAACCATGGAGCGTGAGCGCGAGCAATTACGCTTGGAGGCCAAAGAATTTGAGCGCAAGTACGCAGAAAGAAAAACAGAATTGGATCGCAAGAACGTTGTTCATTCTTCCTCTCTCATTTCTAATGTGCAGGCGAAGATTGAAGAGATTCGGGAAAAGGAGACTCTCTTAGTCTCTTCTTCTCCCAAGCATGACACACAGGATTTGCATGAGGATAAGCATGATGACTTGAATGATAATGATAAGCATGATGATTTGAATGAAAATGACAAGCATGATGATTTGCATGATGATCAAGATGAGGTTTCTCACAAGCATGATGATTTGCATGAAGATGACGTGATTGTTCTCAAGGATGATGGTTTAGTTTATACTTTATCTAGTGCAGCCACCGTCATTGCAGGTTTGATTGATCACGAAGAACCAATCTTGGCTCTCGAGCCTAGGTCAAAGAACCCCCTTAGGAGGAACCGATCTTGGCTCTCGAGCCTAGGTCCAAAGAACCCTCACAGGAAGTACTATTTGTTCGAATGATTAGTCAGCACGCATTGTTCCAGTGTTTCATTCGTGATGCTTTCCTGTATTTTAATCATCGTCCATATGTGATCCCTTTTCCTAGGCATGACATATTGTACGTTGAGCACGTTTCACTCATGAATGAGCACGGATGTATGCGGATTATTCATGAAAAGCTGAAAAGTATGCATTCAAGGAAGTCACGTTCCATGTCTCTTCCTTGGCACGACACAGTCGTAGAAAGAGCACAAGAAAGTATGAGCACCAAGCATGGGCATTTCCATTGTAAATTGCCACACTTTGTTCATCTACATTGCATGCACAATCTTTTCGGAAGCCGAGATTTTTCCAGTCACTTTACATGGAATAGGTATGTTCATGTTTTTGTGTTGGAAGTGGTTTCAGGAATTTTCAGCCATGGAGATTCTTGAAGAAGGAAGAAGCATGACTCTAGACAAAGTTGAAGCATTGAAGGAGCTACAGAAGCCTTTGTGTCGCTTTCAGCGCGGCCCAAAGAAGCAAGCATTGCAGACCTTTATGAAGTTCAAGTATTGCATGACCCACGCATCAGAGTGGGTCGGCGAAGATTCCTTTCCAAGATTCCAGACCCTGTTGGCGATCTCCCTCGACGCCATACAGTTCGGTACCAGTACCTCACTTTGAAAAGGAGGGGATGTCATGTGACACATCCAACCCTATGTGTACGTGGACAAGCTACTTCATGACAAGGGATCAGTACTGTCAAGTCAGTCTAGAATAGGAAGTGATTTGGCACTTTTGTGAGTCTGTTCGCAGACCGTGCATGTCCAGACACTTAGATTAGATGCATATCCTCTGGTTGCAAACCGCATGACCATCAAATTCCAGTCCGATTTCATCAGTAGCATTTTTACAGTGCATAGACCTATTTTCCCTATTTTTGACATTTTTCACTTATTATTTTTAAGTGACTTTTGTTGAAAAGTAGGTAGGGCAAATTTAGTAAGTTTGCATATAAGAAAACCTAGCACTAGCACTTTCTGGTAGCAGAGGCAGCAGAAACAGTTTGTTCAACAGGCAACTTCTCCGCAAGACTCCCCCTCGCAACAACTTTGGCGTTTTCTCTCACGAGAAGGCCTAGCGTTTTTGCATCAGATCAGCCAGCGTTTTTGCACTTGCAAATTCCCGGCGACAGTAGACAGCAGATCAGCCCTAGCGTTAGCAGATTCCCCAAAAGACAGCAGATTCCCAGTGTTAGCAAATTTCCACTGCAGGAACCAAATCAACCCTGGCGTTTTTTATTTGCAAATCAGCCTCGGTTTTGCAATTCCATCGCGACAGATTCAGCCCTAGAACCAGTGTTTTCAGTTTTCAGCAGTAAGTTACCGCAAAAGAAGTCCCGAACCTCGCAAATCTCACCTTCCCACAACAAATCCTCGCCGCAAGGTCAGATCCCACGTAGTTTGCAGATTCAGCCCGGGAAATGCAGATTTCAGCATTTGCGTTTTCAGCACGTCGTCGTCGCATCGTCATCATCGACATCGACACCGACATAGAGTCAGAATTCAGCGAATAAAGATTTGCAGATTTCAGCCCTTAGAGTTTCCAAATTTCAGCCCGTCTCGTCGTCGTCCTCGTCGTCGGCAAGTCCAAGCATTGTAGAGATATGTGCAATCATAAGTAGACCGCTCTCGCCATAGAGAGTGGAGCCTTCGGAGGAGGGTTTTACAACGTCTCTGGTGTCGTATTCTCTTCTCTATCTCTCAGTCTCATGCACGTCCATTCACAGTGTCCATTCACTTTGTTTGTGTCCATTGCACTCTCTCATTAAGAACGGAAGGCTCTCCCTATCATAAGTGAAAGGAACCTTGAGCATAGTTCGGAGCACTCATCTTGAGCAAAGTTCAACATTCAATCCGTTGCACCTTACAATGAAGGTGCTGAGACTGAGAGATAGAGAGAGAAGAGAATACGACACCTGAATGTTGTCAAACCCTCCTCCGAAGGCCCCACTCTCTTTTTTTGCATTGATAATATATAGAGAAGGTCACACGATGCTTGCATGACATTGGTGGGGTACTATAGGTCAAATGAAGGTGTATCTACATATTCAAGAGTTGGAACACAAAGATTCAAAGAAAACATAAGGGGGGGGGGAGAGAAAGCAAGTGAACAGATGCAACACTATACATTGTGATGTCTCTCTCTCTCTCTCTCTCTCTCTCTCTCTCTCTCTCTCTCTATATATATATATATATATATATATATATATATATATATATATATTATATATATATATATATATATATATATATATATATATATATATATATATATATATATATATATATATATACACACACACACACACACACACACACAGATCGTACACATACAAACGATGAAAGTGTTTCACTTCCAATTCCCACCAACTCTGAAGCTTTCAAGCTTTGTGTTCGAGAGGCACCGCATACCTAGCTAGGTACGATGGAGGGCAGGGGACCAACTCCCCTAAGCCCAATTGTACCTAGCTAGGTATGCAGTGCCTCCCTCACAAAAGCTCATGATGTTGAGGTAAATGCTAAGGGCTGAAATCTGCAAATCTTTATTTGTTGAATTCTGACTCTATGTCGGTGACGATGTCGATGGTGACGATGCGGCGACGACGCGCTGAAAACGCAGATGCTGAAATCTGAGTTTTCCGGGCTGAATCTGTAAACCTTGCGGAATCTGACCGTGCGGCGAGGAACTGTTGCGGGAAGGTGAGATCTACGAGGTTTGAGGTTCTACTGTGGAAACTGACTGCTGAAAACTAAAAACGCTGAGTCTAGGGCTGATTCCGTCGCGAAGATCTGCAAAAACGCTGAGGGGTCAAGCTGATGCAAAAATGCTAGGGCTGATTTGTCTTGATCTGCAAAATCGCTGCTGATCTGCTGGTGCAAACCACTAACACTAGGCTGATCTGTCTTCTGTTGTCGCCAGGCTGCTGCAGATGCAAAAACGCTGGCTGATCTGGGTGCAAAACGCTAGACCTTCTAGCAAATGAAAAAACGCTAGGCTTGCTGGAGTCCTGCTGAGAAGGTGCCTGTTGAACTGAGTTCCTGCTGCCTCTTCTGCCAGAAAGTGCTAGCACTAGGTTTACTTATATACAAACTTAGCAAAATTGCCCTACCTCCTTTCCAACAAAAGTCGCTTAAAAATAATAAGTGAAAAATGTCAAAAATAGGGAAAATAGGTCTATGCACTGTAAAAATGCTACTGATGGGATCTGACTCGAATCTGATGGTCATGTTGTTTGCAACCAGAGGATATGCATCTAATCTAAGTGTCTGGACATACACGGTCTACGAACAGACTCACAAAAGTGCCAGATCACTTCCTATTCTAGATTGACTAGACTGAATTGAACCCTGGTCATGCTGTAGCTTGTCCACGGACACATAGGGTTGGATATGTCACGTGACACCGGAAAACGCAGATTTCAATATCTGCGTTTTCAACGTGTCGTCGTCATCGCCGTCGTCACAGACATAGAGTCAAAATTCAGCAGATACAAGATTTGCAGATTGCAGCCATTAGCGTTTTCAAATTTCAGTCCGTCTCGTCGTCGTCGACATCGTCGGCAAGTCCAAGCATTGTAGAGATTTGTGCAATCAATAGTAGACCGCTCTCGCCATAGAGAGTGGGGCCTTCGAAGGAGGGTTTGACAACATTCTGGTGTCGTATTCTTCTCTCTATCTCTCAGTCTCAGCACCTTCATTCACAGTGTTCACCACTTTGTTTGTGTCCATTGCACTCTCTCACTAAAGGAACAGAAGACTCTCCCTTCCGTAAGTAAAAGGAACCCTTGAGCACACTTCGGAGCACTCATCTTGAGCAAAGTTCAACATTCACATCCACTGCACCTTACAGCTCACACAAGCCACGAATCTCCGCATATTGAATAGGGTCAGGCACAAGCTTCTCAAGTGTCTCTATCATCCGATCCATGGCTTCATAGACTTTGTCAATGCATGGCTACAAGCTATCCACAACTCAAAGTAGGTGTAGAATGGGCTCGACCATGGCGTCAAGAGTCTTCACCTCCTCCCACCAAGTGGCGTCGTCAACCCATTCTCCGCATTTCAACCCTGTTGTTGATGTAGACTCCAGCATGGTATGGAACTCATCACTGAGAAAGAGGTCCCTCAAGGCTCCGCCACATGTAGACAAGCGGCCTAGGATAAGCCAATTGAATTCAAATCTTGTCTCTGAATATTTGAGCAAGGACAAGTGGCTTCTCTTTGAGAACTCGTGGCGCACTTTTTGATGGTTGAGCACAAAGGTCACAATTTGATTGGCGTCACTAATGGTGGGTGAAATCCATGACAAGCTCCCTATGTCCTTGAGGAGGTTGTTGAGGCAATGGGCCATGCAAAATGTGACATGGATAGTGGGATACATGCCCTCAATGATAGCCGTGGCTGCCTTGTTTGACGCCTATCCATCTGGAACCATACAAAGGTCATTCTCTGGGCCGATGATCTCTATGGTGCTTGTACAATTTCCAGCAAGCATCTCACGGCCTTGCCACTGTCGGATGCATCATGTGACTTCACAAAGTACATCTCCCCTCGAGAGTAGGCCACCACTCCATGGATGGACCGCTTGCGGGTGTCGCTCCATCCATCTACGAGGAGAGACGCCATTGGTCTCCCACAAATCCTTTGTTGCTTGGGCCACTTGCTCCACGGCAAGCTTCTCTTTGTCAAGGAAGGTGGTGTGAAGCCTCTCCGATGAAGGTGGCACATAAGAGGAGCCATATTTCCCTATTTTCGTAATCATGGTTCAAAAGTATGGAGACCTATCAAGACAAAAAAGAGCATGTTGTGTTAGTATGGAGACCCCATAATGAAATATAAAATGAGAGATTGCAATGTGCATAAGTCACAATGCACACTCACCGCGAAGCATGGGAGGCAATGTGGTCATGGAAGAAGAATCGGGCAACCAACCTATCCACCTCTTCCCTCAATTTGGGATTCCAATTTTCGTTGAGGGTGCTTTGGCAATGCGCAATGGAAGCCCCCGATGTGGATGCATTTGACTTGAACGCTTGAGAGGTGGAGCCAAAGTTGGCTTGCCTTTGCTCTCGCGGTGTCGTCGTGGCGAAGGGATCAACGGCAACAAAACGGCCTATCTTGGCCACTTCGGCGACCTCATACACCGCGAGCTTCTCAAGAAGCTCCAACCTCTTCTCGAGTGTAATGTCTGGGCAAAACTTCACCTCATGGCCGGGTTCATGAAAAAGATGGGCTCGCACTTTGTTTGCACCACCCATTCTCTTGTACCGGCATAGCTTGCATGTCCATGGTCTTGCACCGCCACCTTGACCACGTCCGGTAGAGTCGACTTCATCCCACCATGACCATGTTTGCACGGCAGGCCTCCTTCGAGAAGAGCCGGCTTGAGAAGAGGAGTTAGCTTGAGATGACATGATGGTGGAGAGTGTAGGTGGAGAGAGAGTAGGGGAGAGCTTGAAAGCTGAGAGGGTAGAGGAGGAAGAGAGTAGGTGGAGAGCCTTGAGGATAGAGGTGATTGTAGAGAGGAGACTCGAGGGTAGAGTCCAAGGGGAGGGTAGACCATACAGGCGAAGCTAGAGAGGAGAGGCTAGACCGTAGCGCCATAGAGCAATTGGCTTGTGTCACGTGACACATCCAACCCTATGTGTCCGTGGACAAGCTATAGCATGATCAGGGTTAAGTTCAGTCAAGTCAGTCTAGAATAGGAAGTGATCTGGCACTTTTGTGAGTCTGTTCGCAGACTGTGCATGTCCAGTCACTTAGTGTAGATGCATATCCTCCGGTTGCACACAGCATGATCATAAGCATTCCCATCAGAATCCTTCAGGAGAATTTTCCAGTGCATTTAGCCTATTTTACCTATTTTTGACATTTTTCACTTATTATTTTTAAGTGACTTTTGTTGGAAAGTAGGTAGGGCAAATTGAGTAAGATAAGCAAACCTAGACTAGCACTAAATGGCAGAAGAGGCAACAGGAACCAAGCTCAGCAGGCACCTTCTCAGCAAGACCGGCAAGATCCCATAGCGTTTTCAGCCAATCAAGACCAGGCTAGCGTTTTCTGCAAGCAGACAGGCCTTGGCGTTTTTACAGCAGATCATCTAGCATTTGCATCATCGCCAGCAAGTCTCGGTCCTTGGCGTTTTTGCATCAGGAGATCATCGCCCATACCACCCCAGACCTAGCGTTTCTAGATTGCAGCCCTGGCGTTTTTCATAAGGCTTAGCGTTTCTAGATTTGCAGCAGTTAGACATGGCGATTTTCAGCAATAAGGAACCTGCAGATTCAGCCCTAAAAGAGTAGCAGATTCACCCCAAAGATCAGCAGTTTTCAGCCCTACAGTAGATGCAGTTTTTCAATCCTAAAGACCAGCAAAATCAGCGTTTTCCTTAGCGTTTTCGGCAACAGCAGATTTCAGCCCATAGCGTTTTTGGATAGCAGATAAAAGATTGCAGATTTCAGCCCTTAGGTCGGTGTCGTCATCCCCGTCGTCATCGTCGACATAGCCTAGACTTGCATCAGTCACATGCATTCAGTTTGTACCAGTTTGTGCAATCAATAGTAGACCACTCTCGCCGACGAGAGTGGGGCCTTCGGAGGAGGGTTTTACAACATCTCTGGTGTCGTATTTCTCTCCTCTCTCTATCTCTCAGTCTCATACACTTGCACGCACAATGTCCATTCACTTTGTTTGTGATCATAGCACTCTCTCATTAAGAACGGAAGGCTCTCCCTTCCATAAGAACAAAAGGAACCTTGAGCACAGTTCGGAGCACTCATCTTGAGCAAAGCGCAAACATTCATTCAGCTGCACCTTACACCTTGAGAGTTGAGAACTTAGGTGGAGAGTTTGAGACATAGTGACCCAACGGGTGGCTTTTATAGCCATTGGGTTGATTCAAAGTTCCACAAAATGGTTGTTGGAGTGGAATTGGTCGTTAAAAACGATCAGTTTTTCAAATTTTAAAAAAATTTGACCGTTTATTGCCATCCGTCCCTTGCTGTCCCCGGGATGTTTTGGCTACATTCCCACTTGGCATGCTGTTTTCCGTCTGTCCCCACCTGCCCACCCGTCCCGAAACCGGGTGTCCCCCATGTCTAGGCCCCGTCCCCTATTACTATGGACCCGGAGCCAAAGAAAAGGGCATCGGAGGAGACACACTTGGTGCGGCTTGGAAGACGAAGAGACGGAGTTTGGAGTTGAAGAGAGGGATAGCACAAGGTGCAGAGCAGCTTGGGAATTGCAGACGAGTGGAACGGCTTGGAGTTTATCTATCGGCTTGGTTCATGCGGCCACCCTTGAAGTGCAAGAAGGTTTCCCCGAATTCCAAAGCTTGCAACTTCATCATGGCCCCCCCTTGCTCGAGCGTCAATGACATCAACCAAAACCAGTAAGTGGCTATGGATAGCACGTCCACCATCCGGTTCAAGGTAGTTAGGTACGTAGTGTTCCGTACAAATTCGGTTCGTAAGGTACGTAGTACAGAACGGATTGAGTTTTTAGGTACGTAAAAATTCATACTTTTTTTCACAAAGCCTAAAACTGAGAGTACTTCATACATTTATATATGCATTCACCAAGACTTTTAATAAAGACTAGCAAATCAACAATAGACCATTGCAAATGCCAAAAACTAGAGTCCACGACTCTAACCGAACAATGAAAACACAAAGCTGAGCTTAGCTAACCAAATAGTGTCAGATGTTTGTTGTCATGGTCACATAAAATTAAGAGAATCAATATAAATACATAATGAATCATCATAATCCAAGATGAAGTCTGAAGTCCTGACTCTAATAAGTAGTAAGTACTACAAACCGCACACTGCACTCAAAGCTCGCACCTGCAAGAGAGAAGCACACACTGCACTGTACCTATTCTCTGTTAAAACCAATCGCTCTCAGCTGCAGCAAGGCGTTTTTCAAAAAGAGAGGCCTAATCGGCTGAAATAGAGCAACCCCACCAAAAAAAAAAAACGTATACGAAATGTATCTGTACGTACTGAACCGTACTGTACGGATGTACGGTATGGATAGAATCCGTACGTACATACGGATGCAACCTTGATCCAATTAGCAGCCTATGCATTGAGAAAGTCTCAAGGAAACAGGCAAATTGTTTGCTCGAGATTGTGAGGCCAAAAGCAAACGAGTTCGCTAGTGGACACAAGCATAGGCAAGCTTGACAAGGATGGCAGTACCAGTACTCAGTACTTAGTTAGTTGCCTCGGTACCAATGAGGTCAAACAACTCTTGTTATAAATGTGACACGACGCTTTGTTTCGCTCGGGAGTTTGAAGCCAAAGGTAAAAGCACGAATTCACAGATAGACAAAGACAAAGGCAAGCTAGACAGAGATTACGGTAATAAAGATTTGTTAGAGGAGATCGGCATGGCACACGTGGCGGCGGCCACAGTGACCTCGACGTCAAATTTCTAGTCAAATGACAGTTGTCACCACTAGCTTCATCCAGAGAGAGGCTTGTGAGTGGCAAAGAGGGGCAAGCAATACTCCCTATAATTAATTTGGACCCTTGTGTTGGAGTTCAAGTTATCGGTGTTTGGACCCGTAGGTCGGAGTTCAAGGCACATGCATCTGGCAGGGAGCCAATCAGACGTATCTAAAACACTATGGATGAGTGCATCAATCCATTGTTGTTGGTCGGATTATGGACAAGATGTGTTCCACAGTTCATTATCTAGGAGTATTCTATTTCAGACGTAAAGTGTTCACATTTAACGAATGGGGATTCTTGGACATAATGTGGTGTACAGTTCAAAGTTTCTAAAAGGCAACAGATGCTCAAGAGGGCATTTTCAGGTACAAAGTTGAGGGTAGCAAATCCGAGGTGTATCGAACATTACCGGTGTTGCTAGGGTATCCATGGTAGGTTCTTGATCGACTTGGTCTCACTATAGATGTCCACTATGAGCTACAGAGAGGGTGTTAGAGTTTTGGCATCTCAAGTGAACTACCCAATGTGATCCCATTATTTAGTTTGGCTTTTAGGTATTTATTTTACGTATTTGTCAAAGTTTGGGTAGGGCAATTTACTGAGGTTGCTATATAAGCAAACCCTTGCCTCCATTGTATACACATTTAGTTATCCATTGCCAAGGTTGATTGGTTTATGAGTCTCTCTCTCTCTCTCTCTCTCTCTCTCTCTCTCTCTCTCTATATATATATATATATATATATATATATATATATATATATATATATATATATATCTATATATATATATATATATATCTATATATATGTATGTAGATATATACATGTATATATATATACATATATATATATATATATATATATATATATATATATGTATATATATATATATATATATATATATATATATATATATATATATTGTCACAAAGTGATGACGTGGCGGACAGCAGAAACCCTAATTTCTGCCAGAAACCCTAAAATTCCTGCAAACCCTAATTTTTGCCAAAAACCCTAAATTCCGAAAATCGCGGAGGCGGATTATTAAAAAAATATATATTATTTTTTTTTTGGAAAATGATGAGCGACGCGAATCTTGCTTTTGCTTTTTTTTTTTTTTTTTTTAAAGAGAAAAGACTCTCTAAGAGAGAGAGAGAACTGATGCTTTTGATTTTAAAAGCTTTTGGGGCTCTGCTTTTGGGCATCCCTTGTAACCTTTAAATTAGTGGTGAGGACCTCACTTCTCAGAGCATCTGGACGCAGAGTCTGAGAGTGAAACCCTAACCGCTCTCTTGTACTTTGATGATTGATTAATATAAAAAGAAATACCGAAAGGGGCGCCAGTCTTTGGGGCCAATATCTCTAGGCACGGAACTCCGCCGGGCCAGTGCAAATCTATTGTGATCTGTGAATTGTTTTGAAGTGGTTATTTGGTGCTGTCGCGGTTGATTCTTGACTTGGAGTGTCCAAGTCTGTTACAGTGGTATCAGAGCACGGCCGATTTCTCTTCTACAGGAAATCCGATCCCCGAATTTTTTTCCGTGGCACCTATGGCTTCAGGCAATGATCAGTCGACTCCCTCTGCATCTGGAGATGCGGGCTGGGATCACAACGAAGATTCAGACAGAGAGTATGGCCCGCCTCGGCCTACTCAGGCGGAGCGTTGTCAATTGATTGGCGATGCAACAAAGATGATGCTCAATTTTGCCAAGAACCCGAAGATGGCAAAATATATGAACCAGACCTCTTTGGAAGAGGTACAGATGGAGTGGCAGAGAACCACAACACCACTCCCGAAACCCGCTCTCAAGAAACCTTCTGCCTCCAAGAAAATATACGGAGCAGGAACTGGAGAACGTGGTTGATGCACGGATTGCTCAGCTTTTCGACGTGCAAAAGAAAGACAAAAAGCACGGCAAAAAGCAGAAGAAAGGCACTGACTTCCCGTGATATTTGGGTCGTCGGTTGACATTTGACAAGGCAAAGAAACAGAAGAAGCGTGTTCGATTTAAAGGAGTACCCAGTTCTTCTTCTTCTTCTTCTGACAGTTCTTCTAGCTCCTCGGATTAGAGCGAAGAAGACAGAAAAAGCAAAAAGCGAAGCAAGACACAAAGCTTCGGAAAGGGCAAGAAAAAGGCAAAGAAGGCTACATCTCGCCCAGAGACTGACAGTTCTACTGAGGACTCGTCTACAGACAGCTCAGATTCCGATGACGGAAAGTTTTATGCGAACAAGAAGAATTTTTACAAAGCCAACCAGTATGACTTTCTTGAAGATAAAAGCAAGAAAGTCCGAGAGTTTAAGAAAGGTGGCCACTCGATCAAGTTTGATACTTTTCAGGATACTCAGATGCTTCGAAGGCTTTGTCTTTTGTACAGCAGTTTGACATCGCTTTCGCGGGAGGACTCTATTCAGAGCACTCCAAGATTTGGAGAGCTGCCTCTTACTTTAAGGGGAATGCTCGTACTTGGTGGTCCACTCTTCTATTAAGCAAGACTGTGCCAGTTACATGGCTGAAATTCAAGAGGCTTTTTATTTCTTCTTGGTTGACTCAAGAGTTTGAGCGAGATATACGAGCTGCTTGGAACCATCTTCGGATGACCAAGAGCGATACAGTGAATTCTTATTGTGAAAGATTCTGGAGCTCTTTTCTACCCGCCTCTTCATTCAAGAAGATCTCGTTCAGAGAACAGATTGAGCGGTTTACCTTGGGTCTACCTACAGAGATCCGAGATCACTGCTTGGAACAGAAGTCAGCTTCTATTCAGGAGTTGATGAGTCATGCGAAGCGGGGCTTTGCCATTCACTCTGGCAGTCTGACCTACCCCACAGATGAGGCCATGACACAACGAGCCGAACAGACTTCTGGGAATGAAAGTAGAATGAAAAAGAGCAACCCAGAGAAAAAAAAGGATGCACGACCCAAGCTTACTCTTGAGGAGAGAGCTCGCTTCATCAGAGAGGGGAAGTGCTTTGGATGCGGGGAACATGGACATATTTCCGCAAAGTGCCCTGATAAGGCACAGAAAGAACAGAATGATAAAGACGACGACAGGTCTAAGAGTTCGAGAGCAGCTGAGGAATGTGGCAGAAAAGGTAGATAGAAAAGCAGAACTGGTACCACATGGCGTGGGACCTGCACCGAATCTAATGAATGAAAGTACAAACTTTGCCGCTTTCGGGGCAAAGCGAAGGATCAGGAAGCTCTTTTGAAGGAGCCAAGGCCAACTTCTTTTCACTTGGAATTGGCGGCTCGATTTTGAACTACGCCCGACAGACTGACGCCACAGGCGGAGGTAGTTCGACTGGCACCCGGATGGGATGTTGCCATTACACCGAGCATTGGCAAACTTCGTTTGCAATGACAGGGGTGTTCAGGGCACGTGAGTGACGTTCTACTCGGGATCCCTTGGTACCACAAGAACTACGACATGGTTGACTACCGGGCCGAGAAAGCGACTTTGATAAATGAAGGGCTTAGAGATTGTACTTGATGAACTTCAGTTTTCTTACTCATTCTTTTGGGAGAACTGAACGATGGATAAAAGTTGAAAATGTTTTGACCTGAAGAAAAGAACGCCAAGATTTTTTTCTCCACGCTCATGTCGATTGCTTTTGAGAGGGCCTGAAGATCATACCATTGATCTGATATCTGGAAGAACGCCACCAAATCGGCCACCTTATTGTGTGAGTCGAGTACAGAATGAAAAGATTATGAACTCAGTGAAAGACCTCTTGGAAAAGGGTCTTGTCCAGCCTAGTACTTCACCGTATTGCTCTCCAGCGTTGTTGGTTTTGAAGAAAGACGGATCTTGGAGAATGTGCATCGATTATAGCACTCTCAACGAAATCACCATCAAGAACAGATTTCCGATTCCTAGGATCGATGATATACTCGACAGGTTACAGGGATCCTCATGCTTTAGCAGGATTGACTTGAAGAGTGGATATCATCAGATCAGGATAGCACCAGGAGATGTCTACAAGACAGCTTTTCGGACGACTTTTGGGTTATTTGAGTGTTTGGTGATGCCTTTTGGCTTAACCAATGCTCCT
Source organism: Adiantum capillus-veneris (assembly GCF_014529385.1). Lineage (NCBI taxonomy): Eukaryota > Viridiplantae > Streptophyta > Polypodiopsida > Polypodiales > Pteridaceae > Adiantum > Adiantum capillus-veneris. Next base: position 6,015,249 of record NC_140943.1, read on the forward strand.
GCGATATTTAACCGGATGATGGACAGGATTTTTTCGAGAGTACAGGCTATTTGTTGGCACTTTCTTTGACAACATCATTGTTTTCTCCAAGAATGAGGCAGAACACAGAGATCATCTACTTCAAGTCTTTCAGGCATTACGAGATCACACGTTAGTGATTAATGCAAAGAAAAGTGAATTTTTCCTACCAGAGACACTTTTTGGGACACATTGTGTCAGCAACAGGAGTGCAAATGAACCCGGCCAAGATAGAGACTATCCGTGATTGGCCCGATTTGAGGAATGTCCATGAAGTTAGAAGCTTCTTGGGACTGTGTTCGTACTACAGGCGGTTCATACGAAAGTTTGCAGAGGTTGCTTCCCCTTTGAATACCTTGACACAGAAAGGAGTACCTTTTTCGTGGGGACCCACAAAGGTGACTGCCTTTCGGACATTGAAAGAGAAATTCACTACAGGACCAGATTTGACTTTGCCTGACTTGCAGAAGTCATTTGAAGTATTTTGTGATGCTTGTGGTCGTAGTCTGGGTGCGGTCTTGATGCAAGAAGGCCATGTCATAGCTTACGAGAGCCGTTTGTTCTCTAGGCCGGGGATGACAGCACAGATCTATGGGAAAGAGCTTTTGGCGGTTATCCACGCTCTTACTCAGTGGCGGCATTACCTACTCGGAGCGGATTTTACTGTCTTTACAGACCATCAGAGTTGGCACTACTTCTTGTCATAGAAGCAGCTTTCGGAAAAGCAGATGCGGTGGGTGAACATCTTGTCACAGTTCCACTTCCAGATTGTCCATGTGCAGGGACAGAAGAATGTGGTGGCAGATGCTTTGTCTCGAAAACCGTTGGTTCTGGCTATTTCCGCGATACATCATAGGAGCTTCGAGGATATGGTCGATCAGTGTGCCACAGATACAGATTTTGTAGATATTTTCACACGGATACGGGATGGGAGACAGTAGCTGGATACTCCGGTTATGAGTTTGTTTTGGAAGGCAATTTGGGAGAACATTGGCACGCGGTTGCAGTTCTCGTCATCGTTCCACTTGCAGACTGACGGGCAATCTGAGATTGCCAATTCAGTGATTTTAGATTTATTGAAGTCTTGTATCTCGCATCAGAAGACTCAATGGGAAAAGAACTTACCTTTGGTGGAATTTGCCTACAATAACACTATACACTCTTCGACGGGGAAGACGCCATGAGAGATTGTTGAAACTGCTACGAAGGTTCCATCCTTCCTGAGCACGAAAGATTAGAAATTTGAAGCGGATGAATATTCGCGAGACTTCGATACGACTTTTGCCAAGGTTCGCGAGACTTTGCAGGAGTCTCAAGAACGACAGAAAAAGGCAGCGGATCACCATCGTCGCGACTTGAAACTGAAGGAGGATGATTGGGTGCTCTTACTTTTGAGAAGGCACGCCTAAGAAAGAAAAAGGGAAAGGAGAGGCTTTTTCCAAAGCTTAGTATGTGATACTACGGACCTTTCCAGATTACTGACAAGATAAATGATGTCTCCTTCCGATTGGAACTGCCAGATACTTGGAGGATTCATAATGCATTGCATGTGAGTCTCTTGAAACCTGTTAAGGGTGATGTGCCTGATGATGGGGAGCCTGATGAGCAACCCAAAGTGGAAGAAAACGAGGAGATCCTTGTTCCTGAACAGATTTTGGCACATAATGATACGAAGAAAGGTAAAGTCCGAAGGGGGGTTCTTGGTTAAGTTCAAGAACTTTCCTGCATTTGATGCGAAGTGGATGGAGGAGGAGGACCTAGCAGATACTCCTCGGATTGTGAAACTTTACCTCGATGTTTTGGTTTAGCATAGTCTACTCCAAACGGAACCCAGAACTCAGCTTGGCCGAAGATCTGGTGCAGTGGGATGCACAAGAGGGAGTTACTCCGCTCCTTTGTCAACAGATGCCTCGATTTTGATACTAAAGTCACTGATGTCTCTTTGAGCTTCAGGGATACTGAGAGCTGACAGTATTCTGTTGGATGACTTTATGAAATGGAATTCCTGATTATGATACTGATTTGTTCTTGACTTCTTGTGAGTGCAGGAACTGATAGCCGAAATGACTGCAGCATTTTGGTCTGATTGATCTCGAATAGACATGGTTGCAATAGGGGTTAGTCAATCGGACATCGATGAGGTCCCGATTGGACCTAGATGTGATTGCTAGCTACATTGCCGATAAATCATGGTCTAAGATCCGAATGAATGTTGAATGTCATGTGATGTCCTGTGATGTCTGGTGATGTCCTGTGATGTCGTGTGATACATATATATATATATATGTATATGTATATATATATATATATATATATATATACATATATATACATATATATATATATATATATATATATATATACATATATATATATATATATATATATATATATATATATATATATGTATATATATGTATATATATATATATATATATATATATATGTATATATATGTATATATATGTATATATATATATGTATATATATGTATATATATATATATATATATATATATATATATATACATATATATATATATATATATATATACGCTTCCTCATCGTCGACTTTGACAGAGAGAACCAACCCGCTACAAATATAACAACATAATAAGAATGTACCGGCAACCCTTACCTATGCACTACGTCAAGGCTGGGTCGGGTAAACATCAAAAAAACCCACAAACCCATAATAATAGAAGTGCCTATAAATAAATAGGCCCAGAGTGGGCAAGCAGACAAAACATGGTAGACAGGCCAAAATGGCCGACCAGGACCAAATGTAACCCTCCACTAGACATTAATACATTAGAGTGCATTCGCACAGGGCTTAGTTTACCCATACCGGGCTGAAAAGCTTGGTTTTCGCAAGCGCTGCCAGGGTTGGTAAGTAGAACCCTGCTCGGCAATCTCGACTCTACCAATTTTGGCAAAGTTGAGATGTCATTCTTCGCTCAACCGGCAGTGCTTGGCAAAGCTGGCCATGGCAGGCAGACCAAGGCAAGTTGGCAGGCTCGTTTTTAATTATACAGCAGAATTTTTTTTGTTGATTCTCGACTACTGGGTGGTACCGAGCGCACCTGGCAATGATCACACCCCACTCTGCCTGCGTACGAACACCTCTCTCTCTCTCTCTCTCTCTCTCTCTCTCTCTCTCTCTCTAAGCGAGGGGAAAGCAAATACCATAATTGCTGCACCGTTGTTATCCTCAAATGGAGGCTCTTCGGGCAGGGATACATCTGAGAAGGAAGGGCGAGCTGCCAATATAAAAGCTTTGTCCTCGCTGCTGTGTATACGAAGAGAAAAAATTTGCGAGTGCTGGCTAGCCCATGGGGTACAGACCGAGCAGCTAGTAACTTCATGCGTAGGAACTGCGCAAGAAATGTCTTCTCCTGAACTTCCCCCACGCAAGCTTGCGCATCCAGACCTCGAGTTCAATGGAGCGAACATTCTCTCTCTGTCTCTCTTCCTTCTCTTCTCGCTATTTCAAATTTCTGCCAGACCCTGCTAAGTGGAATTTCTACGTGGCACTTTGAAAGCTAAGCGATCTTGTACATAGCGGTCAAAAGCGTCCTTCAGAACCATAGCCAGACAGACAAGACAATGGCAATGCCTTTTACTCCCGCACACGAGAGAGAGAGAGAGAGAGAGAGAGAGAGAATCTAACTTATATAATGGGGAGGGTTCTTCATAAAGTAGCACCTGGGTGTTAAAGGTAAAACCGGAACATTATTTTTTATAATAGGAATATGGGGATGGAGATGGCAACCACTAGGACTTCAAATATTACATATGTTATGACGTTCTACAAGAAAATTGTGCAAAGAGATCGACAAGCTATAGCACCACCTCAGCACTGGCGACGCCCCATCGACGTCGCCCTCTGCAATGCCCACCAACACCGCCAGCTTACAACCTTCATCAAGTATCTGCAATGCCCACCAGCATCGCTAGCTTACAACCTTCATCAACTCTCTCTCTCTCTCTCTCTCTCTCTCTCTCTCTCACATAGCCGTTTTTTGACTTAGTAGACAGCAGTTCACTCTTTTGACTATAACTTGCTCATCCGAACTCCGATTTAGGTGATCTATAGCCTGAATCGAAGAGCACGAAGCCCTCTACGCATTGATGTAAAGACAGAATTTTTCTATGTAATGGAAGGCTTTGCTGTAAAACAGCATCTCAGAAGTGAAAAAACTGTCAAAACTTTTCGCTTTTGTTGCCGACTTGAAGGCAATGTCAGACAAAACTCGCAAAGGTGGAAAAGCCATACTCGCCATGGAGAATGATGCAAAATCTCCAAGGAATTTAGATGCTAATCCAACCACATCGTCTACAACAACGGAAGCAATGATCATGACTTACTTGATCTCATTACAAGAAACCGTCAACAAGCAAGGTGAAGAGTTACGCGCACTTGCAATGGAGAATGGCACTTTAAGAGTTCTCGTTGTAGAAAATGAGCACCTCAAGAAGGTTCTTGAAATGCAAACAACACGCTTGATGCATCTTGAGAATGAAGTTCAAGAATGTAGACACTCTCTTATTGACATGAATGTATTGAAAGAGCGCTTGAGCAAAGTTGAGAGTGATCATGTATTGAAAGAGGAAACGATAGATACAATACGACATGATGTATGTGAGATGAGAAATACATCCAAATCATGGGCTGATATATATAAGGATAATGTGGTTTCTACATCTCCTATCACGCAAGCCGTTGTCCAAGCAAAGAATGTAGAGAATGTGGACACTCAAGAATTGCAAGAATGACAAAAATGCTCAAAGAACATCGTCATTCGTGGAATCAAGGAGGAAAGCATGGAAACACCTCAATCTCTTGCGGTTGCTATTGAAGAGTTTTTTGCTACACACTTTGGCATGTCAGGAATCATGGCTTATGGTGCACATCGAGTTGGAAAACAAGGAGTCCCTCGCTCGGGAGAAAGACCTATTGTAAATACCATGGCTGATGAGGTAAAGAGAAAGATCATCCTTGACAATGGTTGGATCTACCTCAAAAGAACGGGTTGTAATGTATATGAGGATCACACTCTTATGCAACAAAATGTACGTCGCAAAGCATATGAGGAAAGAAGCAAGAAGGTTAAGGTATCATCTCAAAACGAAAAGCCACTTGAGGATGCAAATCCACCCAACAAATAGGGACACATGATCTATAAGACCAACTCACGCTTGCGAATAAGCTTTTGGAATTGTAACGGGTATCCATGGAATGCGGGAATTGGCATTGATGAGCTTACCAACGACTCCGATGTGATACTTCTTGTCGAAACATGGGAGCATGATGCACAACGAATGCTTGGATTTGACAAATACGATGTGCATTCTTTGATGTGGGCCAAAAATGCAAAGCAACGAAGAGGCCAAGGAGACGTAGCATGTATGACCAAAAAGGGTTTGAAAGATGTTTCCATTGTCAAAGAAGATAAGTATAAACGCTACTTATGGCTGAAAATCAGCCCACCAAATGGTCAAGTCATGTTTATGGCCGGTTGCTACATTCCTCACTATGACTCCAACTTTTATGCTCGCTTGAATATGGATAGAGATCAGTCCTTTGTTGAACTAGAGGAAGACATTGCTCATTACAAGGATCAAGGTGAAGTCATTGTTTTTGGAAACATGAATGCTCACACAAATATGTTACAACACGACAAACAACAAGTCGACATGCCGCATGTCTCAAGAAGAATGGATGACTCATACATGTATAATCGAAGTTCTAATGATGCAAAAGAACTGGATCACTATGGAAAGTCACTTCTACATATGTGCAATAGTACCGGAATGCTCATTGCAAATGGTGTATCTCTATGGCAAGGCACCAATGACTTTACATGTAGAAAGCACAATGGTGATAGCGTGATTGACTATATGTTGTTCTCGAAAGCCACTCTAGAATGCATACAAAGCTTTACACTTGGAGAATGGAATTCAGAATCGGATCATAGGATGTTATGTATTGACCTCAAGTGTGATAAACGGCCCGAGCATGTAGCCTCCAATCATGATGTGAATCATTTGTACCTACGTCTAGACTTCAAACGAGCACTTATATATGCTGATATGGTGGACCAAATGTTAAGCATGATAGAGCATCAAGAGAGCCCAACATTAAAATGCAAGTGAAAAGTTTTCAAAGAAGTAATTTTCTCTTGTGCGAAGGAATGCTTTTCGGTGAAACACATGTCTTGCAAAAGGTCTAAGAAGGGTAGCACCAAGAAGAAATGGTTTGACATGGAATGTAGTCAAGCCCAAAAACACTTGCTAAGATTGGATGCAATCAAAGACAAGGAAGTTTACTTGGAATGTTCACACACATACAAAGCACTTGTTTAAAAGAAGAGGAGAAGGTGGGAAGTTGAAAAACAACTTCTTTTAGCGCAAGAGAAAGCACATGCATGTGGCAAGTTTTGGCAAAATCTAAAAGGTAAGCGCGTTGAGAGCTTTGGTGACTTGACTCTTGAGGATATGTATATGCATTGCAAGAACCTCTATGAGCAACCCAATGTTGATAAGATGGAGTGTTGTAGTTCCCTTCCGTTTATGTCTCCCTTCTTTACCATTTGAAGATGTATGCTGCGCACTTGAGAAACTTGCTACTCGCAAGGCAGGTGACCTTCAAGGTGTCAAGGCTGAAATGATTAAATGGACAAGAAAGAAAACACGATATTGGATATGCGATATGTTTAACCTTGCACTTCAGTATGACATGCCTCATGATTGGAGTGCAAATTGGATCAAACCTTTGCAGAAAGGAGGAGATGTAAACAATGTGAACAACTATCGCACTATAATGGTTGGTTCTTTGATGGCAAAGTTATTTGGATGTATCATGGAGATGAAGATAAGTGAATGGGCTGAAAAGAATGGCAAATGTGCGCTTGGCCAAGCAAGTTTTCGAAAGCATCATAGCACTATTGATCACCTTGTCACTCTTTGAGTTCTTATGGAAGCGTCTCGATTGAAAGGAAAAAAGTTGTATTGTTGCTTTGTGGATTTCAAGAACACTTTTGACATGATACTGCGAGGAAATCTTTGGAGACGTATGCAAAGCCTTCAAGTGTCGAGAGAATTTATGAATGCAGTCTTTCGCATCTACCAAAAAGTGATATGTCGATTACATATGGGAGATGGAATTTCAGAATTTTTTGCAAGCACTATTGGTGTCAAACAAGGATACCCACTTTCCCCAACCCTCTTTGGGCTACTCATTGATGAACTGGAATGCATGGTTCTTGATTTTATGCAGCAAGAAGGCATAGAAGAGGTTAAGATCGGAAATGCGGTGATCATGCTTTTGCTTTATGCCGATGATATATTGCTCTTGGCACATACCTTAGAAGATGCACAAAAGCTTATGAGTGTCTTGGAACACTTTTGGCTACATAGCGGGTTGATCGTGAATGGATCCAAAACCAAGGTTATGCTTGTAAAGACCCTCAGAGACGAAAATCCATGCATTGTATACAACAATGAGCAACTTGAAGTGGTCGATCACTTCGAGTACCTTGGCCTTGAGGTTCCATCCAATCATAAATGGAAGGATTGTGCAATGCGTCGCTTGGAAACCGGAAAGAGGGCTTATTATGCATTTGAGAACATGTGAAATGCTGGAGAGATCAAGTGTTGGGCTCTCAAAAAGTACCTCTTTGACACATTGGTGACACCGGTGCTTCTTTATGGAGTGGAGGTTGTTGGGGTATAAAGCCCAATGTGGTCGCTCAGGTAAGTGGACGGGCCGCCAGGTATGTACACATATTCTTTTGTAAAAACCTAATAAGAACTCACTACGCTCTACACATTACAGTAGAGCGAGTTCACCATATCGTCGTGCTCTTCTTCTCGCACTCTCTCTCGCGTCGCACTTCCGCTCGTACTCCTTCAACTGGTATCAGAGCTCAGATCGAGGCTCGGGGCAGCACTGCAGGAGGCTAGAGTCACCAACTCAGATTGGAGTGAAATTCGATAGGCGAAGACACGGCCCCAAATCCTATGGGAGCGCCCCAAGGGATTGGTGTTGTCAGAATTTCATTCTGAGGTCATCTCGGCCACCGTTCGGCTTCGACAAAGGTCTGCGCAGGCCATTTTCGACTACGTGGTCTCGGCGGGTGCAGATCCGACTCTGCAAATTTGGGGTTTTCGGCCTACGACTGCAGGTGCTGAGGATATCGACACTCCCAAAGTGTTGATTTGTGGCTGTCTATACATCGAAGGACTGCTCACAGTTCTTGGAGACGTGTCACATACGACACGGGCGCATCTACACACAGACTGTAGGCGACATCCACTGGTTCATCAAGTAGCTTGTGTTGCTGCTTGATATTCCAGATTTCATCCTGACATTGCAGGTACTTCCACATGGGATGTATTGTCAGAGATGATGTATGTCTGTTGAGGGTTTGCTGGCTGTGAGTCACGCAGCAAACAACCGCCGCAGCGGTTACAGCATATAGTGGGAAATTTGTGGATGTATGACTTTGTGGGAAGTCTATGTACTGTCAGATTTACTGCAGCCTTTGTTGAGGGTCGAGTGAGGTTTTATTGAGCTAGGGGATTCTCGAATGTTGAGATCCTTTCGGTGATACAGGTCTTGGAGCGATCCCTCGAGCACCCTTAGATAGGCACCTAGGATGTATTGACTGTGAGTTAGACAGTTGGGATTGCATCTTTGCTTTACTGCCGTTGAGGCATTGTCGCAGTCTATGCTTACAGGACAGTGACAGGACATTCAGAGACAGTACAGGTGCAGGACAGGTTTACCCGCAGCTTACAGTGTCAGAGAGACAGTGTTTTTTGAGCTATTTTTGGTCTGTTTTTTTAGTACACCAGAGCCATTTTACAAAGGAGACTTTGCCGAAATTTATGCAGAATCTGAAGCTTTCTTGGTTCATTTGACAGGTTGATATTGGTTCAGAGGTCAGTTTACAGGGGAAACTCTGCCGAATTTTTCCCAGGAAAGTAAACCACTGTGAAGCGTAGCTATGGCTAGATCACAGGACACTGCTCTTTACAATATCAAGAAGCTCGATGGAACCAATTTCCCATTGTGGAAGAAGCAGATTTGGCACGTGTTGGTACAAAAGAAGCAGATAAAACCTATAAAGCTCAAGGGGATAAAACCAGAAGATATGGACGAAGATGAATGGAGCGAAATGGATGAATTGGCACTTTCTACCATTATGCTGACTTTGGCAGAAAGCGTTTACTTCAATGTAGCAGACGAGATGTCGGCTTATCAAGCATGGTTAAAGCTGAGTGATCTTTATGAGAAGCAGAGTGCAGCTTCACAGGTATACTGGCTTCAGAAGCTTGTTGACGTGAAGATGAAAGAAGGGACACCTATGTCCAATCATCTGAATGAATTCAACACAACTATAGTCAGTTGTCAGCTCAAGGTGTCAAGTTTGATGAACCTGTTAGAGCTATGTTCCTGTTGATCACATTGCCGAAAAGTTGGGACACTTTTCGCACAACTTTGATTAATTCTGCACCTCCAGATGGTTTGAACATAGCAGGTATAGAAGGAAGTCTGCTTGATGAAGAAACCAATAGAAAGACAATGGACAAAGGCAAAGGAACAGCCTTAGTTGTCAGGGGAAGGACCAAAGAAAAGTACAAAGGTGGAAAGAGGAATCAGTCTCGTAGCAAGTCCCGCAGTGCTAAAGGCAAGAGTGACATAGAATGCTACCATTGTGGCAAGAAGGGTCACATGAAAAGAGACTGCAGAGAATGGAAAGCAAAAAAAGGCAAAGAGAAAGCTGAAGACCATGGTGAGAAGAACAAGTCCTCAGTGAAGATTCAAGAAATAAATGTGACAAACATTGTTGCAGAGGATGACAGTCTAGTGTCAGGAGACATCTACTTCTTGAAGAATACAATGGACTCAGCTCTTCTTACAGCATCTAATGGAAATGCACTGAGTGACTGGATTATAGACTTAGGGGCATCACTTCATGTGTCTCCAAACAAGGAGTGGTTTACCTCTTATGTGACCACTAAAGATCATGTTCGGCTAGGCAATGGGCAGACATGTGAGATCTTAGGTGTTGGAGATGTTCAATTGAAGTTTCAAAATGGCTCTTCTTTCACGCTGAAGAATGTGAGACATGTTCCCGCAATTACAAAGAGCTTGATCAGCACAGGTTTACTTGATGATGCTGGTTACGTCACCACTTTTGGACAGAACATGTGGAAGATATCCAAGGGTTCTATGACAATAGCAGATGGAGTAAAGTCTGGAGGACTTTACATGATTTATGTATCAAATGTCTCTAAAAATGTAATCAATGTAACCGAGTAGCCGAACGTTTCTTTGTGGCATAGCCGGTTAGGACATATGTCCAAGAAGGGAATGGAAATCTTGTCTCGTTCTGGTTATTTGCCTGGCTTTTCATTTAATGATTTTGAATTCTGTGAACATTGTCTGTATGGTAAGCAAACACAGCAGCCACATAAGCATAGAAGCAGTAGAAGAGATACACAGTTGGCACTTGTTCATAGTGATTTGTGTGGACCTATGCCTAACCTATCTCAAGGGGGAGCTTCTTACTTTATGACATTTATAGATGATTACTCGAGGAAAGTATGGGTTTACTTTCTCAAGCACAAGGATGAAGCGTTTAGTGTTTTCAAAACGTTTGTGACACTTGTGGAGAATCAGAGTGGCAAGAAGCTTAAATGCTTACGCACTGACAATGGTGGAGAGTATGTTTCAAAGGCCTTTCAGGACTTTTGTGAGTCAAAAGGTATAAAACGTGAACTTACTGCTCCTTACAATCCTCCTCAAAATGGTGTTGCTGAGAGGATGAATAGAACCATACAAGAGAAGGTCAGAAGTATGTTGTCTAATGCACAGCTGCCAAATGGGTTTTGGGCTGAAGCTGTATCAACAGCTGTTCATCTTGTAAATAGATCTCCTAGCAAGGTTTTGCAAAAGGATTCAGTGCCAGAGATGGTATGGTCAGGCAAAATGCCCTCATACAAGCATCTCAGAGTCTTTGGCTGTGAGGCATATACTCACGTTCCAAAGGAATTTAGGAACAAACTTGAGCCAAAGAGTAGAAAGTGCATCTTTCTAGGCTATGGTAATTCTGGTGAGATGGGGTACAGACTTTGGGATCCCGAATCCAGAAAGGTTGTCCGCAGCAAGGATGTTCACTTTAATGAATCCAAATATCATTCTAAACCAGAGAGGGTTGAGGAGATTAGAAGAGTTGTCTTCCAAGAAGATGGACCTGCACGTGCAAGACAAAATGTCAGGGCTCAAGAGGAGCAAGGACAGGATAGAGTGGAACCACAGGTTGTGGCTGAGCCTGAGCCACCTATTGTGCATAGATCTGGACGTGTCACGCGACCTCCTGATAGGTTTGTTCCATCTATGAACTATGTCATGTTGACTGATTGCAATGAGCCTTCATGTTACAAGGAAGCAGTGCAAATGAAGGACTCCGGGAATTGGCAATTGGCCATGCAGTCAGAGATGACAGCTCTGCATAAAAACAAGACATGGAAGTTGGTTAAATTACCACAGGGCAAAAAGTCTCTACCTTGTAAATGGGTTTACAGGTATAAGATCACCGCTCATGATAGTCAGCCAAAGTACAAAGCAAGGCTTGTTGCCAAGGGCTTTAAGCAAGAACAAGGCATCGACTTTGATGAAGTCTTCTCTCCGGTGGTCAAGATGACTACATTTAGATGCTTTCTTGCATTGGTTGCCATATTAGATTTGGTGTTGCACCAAATGGATGTCAAGACAACGTTCTTGCATGGTGATTTAGATGTGGAAATTTACATGCAGCAGCCAGAAGGGTTTGTTGAGAAAGGCAAGGAAGATTGGGTATGCCAGTTGTTAAAGAGTCTTTATGGCTTAAAAGAATCACCGAGGGCATGGTACCATAAATTCCACAAGTTTATGCTTTCTCAAGGCTACAAACGTAGTGAGTTCGATCACTGTCTATATAAAAAGAAGGCTAAGGATGGTAGCTGACTGATCCTTATTTTGTATGTGGATGACATGTTGATTGCTGGCAAGCACTTGGAAGAAATTTTAGCTTTGAAGTCAAAGATGGCAAAATCGTTTGACATGAAAGACATGGGTGAGGCAAGTCATATACTTGGTATGTGCATTGAGAGAGACAGATCAAAGAAGTTGATTTGGTTATCTCAAACAGAGTATATTGACAAGGTTTTGCAACGTTTCAATATGGAGAAGGGAAAGGCATTGAGTGTTCCATTGCCACCATATGTGAAACTTAGCAAACAAGATTGTCCCGTGTCTGAGGAAGAACAGGCTGAAATGGATAAGATTCCATATGCGTCTGCAGTGGGTAGTTTGATGTATGCAATGATTGCTACTCGCCCAGACATTGCATTTGCAGTGGGAGTAGTAAGTCGATACATGTCCAACCCAGGCAAGAAACATTGGGAGGCAGTGAAAGGAATATTGAGATACCTGAAAGCTACAAAGAGTATGTGTATATGCTATGGGAGTCAGGAGCTAAGTGTAAAGGGTTTTACAGACTCAGATTATGCAGGTGACTTAGACAACCGAAGGTCTACGTCAGGGTATGTCTTTACATTGGCTGGTGGAGCAGTATCATGGCATTTTAGATTACAAGATTGTGTTACTCAGTCTACTACAGAGGCTGAATATGTTGCAGCATCAGAGGCATGCAAAGAATCAATTTGGATTAATCGACTAGTAACAGATTTGGGAATCAAAGAAGAGATGCATGTGTTATATTGTGATAGTCAAAGTGCTATACAATTGGCTCGCAATCCAGTTTATAACTCAAAGACAAAGCATGTGGATGTGAAGTATCATTTCATCAGGGAAATGCTCGAGGATAAGCAACTTCAGCTTGTCAAAGTTCACACCACAGAAAATCCTGCTGATCTACTTACAAAAGGACTTCCCTCAGAGAGCTTTGCGCATTTTCGCAAGCAGTTAGGTGTAGGGTAGTACATCACTTCTCTACATCTCTTGTATATTACCTTGTATAGTAGCTTCTCTCACACTTAAAGTACCACATTGGACTTTAAGTGGGAGGTTGTTGGGGTATAAAGCCCAATGTGGTCGCCCAGGTAAGTGGGCGGGCCGCCAGGTATGTACACATATTCTTTTGTAAAAACCTAATAAGAACTCACTATGCTCTACACATTACAGTAGAGCGAGTTCACCACATCGTCGTGCTCTTCTTCTTGCACTCTCTCTCGCGTCGCACTTTCGCTCGTACTCCTTCAGAGGTGTGGGGTGGAAGCATCGGGAAGTCTACTTGGAAAGAGTTTGAGAATGTCCAAAAGCATTTTCTCACCAACTTTCTCCAAGTCAAGACACAAACACCCTACATGCTCTTACTTCTTGAGTCCGGTCGCTTCCCATTGAGGTCTTGGGCATGCAAAGGGTTGTGGAGTACATGCGTAAGACACAACGTAGCCCTTTGCATCGACTTCCTAGAATCGCATATGAAGCAAGTCAAAAGGTTCAAAAGACATGCAAGAGCAAAATACTAAGTTCGGGGTGGATGCTTGACATCAAGAAATGGTTTGGAAGATGGGATGCATGTCATTTGGTCAAGGATGCGTCTATCGACTCCCAAGTTAATGAGGCCTTCTTACAACGCCAATGTATCACGGCTTGGGAGAAATCCGGAGGTTCTCGCTTTAGCCATTACACCACACACGTTGCCCCAAACTACAAATCTCTCTTCTTCTCCAAACGAGGTAACCGAACCTATCCCTACATCCTTGAGCCCATCCCGTTGAGTGCGATCCGCACCATTGCCTCCATTCGTCTTAGCTCCCATTCTCTACGTTGCGAGACAGGACGTTGGGGCACTGGCGAGGAGTGTCATCGACTTTGCACTTTATACCCTCGTCAAGTACGAGAGAGTGAGTACCACACACTACTTGAGTGCTCAGCTTTTGACCACATTAGGTCCTCTTTTCCCCACATATTCAGCCATGAGCTCTCCCTACATACCTTCCTCTCCCAACCACGATGTGGAATCTCTATTGCGACGCTCATTTCAGCCATATTTGAGCATCGAGAGTCACTTATGACCTCTACTCACACCACGTGACATGTTCATTTGGTCCCATAGGTCATATTTGACCTCCGAGGACGATAATAGAACTATCTCTGTGTGTGTGTGTGTTTTCGCGCGCGTACGCGTGCGCACAATGCCTACGCTTGCTTCATGCCCGCCCCATTTTGCTCCTCTTGAATATACCACCATTCTCTAATCTTGCTTCTTCCTTATTCCCTCCTTTGATATTCCCACTTCACCTGAGTGTGTTTATAACACACACAGAGCGGCTGCGCTCATCTTCACATCTTATTTTCACCTCTAATAATCCCAAAAATTTGCATAAATAGGACACTTACCTTCAAGATAGAGGGAGCTTCCTATCAAACTAACTCAAAGTTCTACCCACAACCCACTTAATCTGAGTATGGGGATTTAGTCTTCTTCTTCCTCAATATCTCTGAGGCAACAATGACGTCCTGTAAGGGTGAGTAACTTCACACGACAAACATCTTGACCTAAACATTTTTCTTTCTAGACATGGTCAATGTGTCCACATGCCGCAATAGGTCTGCTACACTGCTAGCACTATCCTCAATCCAAAACTCAACGAATAGCTTCCACATGAGCACATAGCCTAAGGCATCTTCCTTATCCAAGGAGACAAAATTGTTGTAGCATCGCTTTCCCACCTCAAGATTAGCATGAGTCGTACTATGTTCAAGTAATGAAGTCAAGCCTATGATGTCACGTGTTGGTGGCATACTTTGAAGTAGATCTTCATCCTCTTTGATATGTCATGCCCAACCAAGAAGGTCTATTAAATAGTTGAAATGATCCAGTGCAGGAAGTACTCCCTTATCCTAATGCATCTTATGAAACAAAGACTTGCCCTCTCCTAATGAACCTGCATGACTGACGGTTGCAAAAAGACTGAGGAACGTGGTCTCATCTCGTTGCACACCTTCACTATGCATGCTATCGAATAGCTAATGCATTGCTTTACTATTGCCATGTTGTGCATATCATGCAATCATAGTATTCATGTCACCAAATCTCGGTTTTGCAAATGGCATGATAAGTAGCTAGCATTCTTCAAGTTTCCATAAATAACATACAAGTTAAAAAAGAGCTTTCAGTAATTTCATTTGCTTCAAAATTTAAGATTTGACAATCATATGAAAGAGTGTGTTGATTTGATCAACGGCTAAGATGTCATAGCAATACACAGAAAGGTTGCGCGATCAGGCTCTCGGTCTTCTAACTACATTTGGAGAATAATGCTGAAGCTTCTTCATTACAGAGGTGTTGAACATATCCTGTCTTCAGGGTGATCCATGACACAGTATCTCTCTTTGATAGCTTATCAAGCACTCGGTGAGCATCCTTTAAATCATCGAATCGAGTGTGCATGTCAATTAAAGAGTTTGCTACCATAGTTTTACCTTCAAAACCCACAAACACAATGAAAGCATGGATTTCCAAACGGCTCTCTGCATCAGTAATGCCTGGCAAGCAAGCACTTAATAAGCTCGGAAATGTTGTCTGATCAGGATCGGTTGCCTTTCGGAAAATTTGAAATGTAGCCCACACTACATCCAGGAATTCCCAAAATGCTGCAAGATAATGAACTGGGGAACACATCCTCTCCATGATCCACCCAACAACAGAGGCCTTCTAGAAAGAGCCACGTGGAAAATGGAGGCCAAAAATTTCATAAAAGCAAATCATAAAAAACGTTTTAAAAGCCAATCGTCATCGCCTGTTAAGAAGTTACATGACGTATTATGGTTGTGCATGTAGAGAAGATGCAGGTAGGAGCAAGAGTTCTATGGAGTCAAAATCTATATGATCTCTCTCTCTCTCTCTCTCTCTCTCTCTCTCTCTCTCTCTCTCTCTCTCTCTCTCTCTCTCTCTCTCTCTCTCGACGCATACCCATGAGGCTTAATTTCTAGGGCGAAATACCCACAATTGCACGCTTGCATGTATTGCAAACGATGGCAAGAGAGCAGCATGTTTGCAAGAAGCAAGGAGAAGGCCTATGATCTCCTGAGTCATATCCAAGCAAGGCTCTCTCTCTCTCTCTATGTGGTTTGGTTTTCTTATTATCTTCTTCTTATTCTTCTCTTCCGTCTAGAAGACGGGTTGATACAATAGTGTCTGGTCAAGTTTGAAAAAAGAGAAATTGAGTGGAACGTCGAGGGGATTTCGTGGCGTGATGAGATTGGGCGAAGGGGTAGGTGGGGAAATGCGAGCGGTAGTTCTCTCTCTCTCTCTCTCTCTCTCTCTCTCTCTCTCTCTCTCTCTCTCTCTCTCTCTCTCTCTCTCTCTCTCTCTCTCTCTCTCTCTCTCTCTCTCTCTCTCTCTCTCTCTCAAGCTTTGTGAAGGCGGTGGGTGTCCGCTTTCCTGACTTGCCGCTCTTATATATGTATATGATGTGCGCGTCTGTTTTCGGTGAAGCTCATGCAGCAAGCGCAGGGTGGTGTTGGAATTAGGGTTGGAAGAAAACACACACGGTTTGGAGAAGACGAAGGAAGCTCAAGGCACACAACAGAGAGTGTATTACTTAGTGTGCAGTGGAAAGATAGATATCCCTAAAGTGATGGGCCTATATACAATGCACGGTGGAAAAAACCTCCTAGTGCCCCGATGGTCCTAAGTGTGTTCACACACATCACTACCACATGCAAACGGTAACAAATACCCCCTGGGAGTGATGCGGTGAATGAGAGTTGGCACATAGAGTATAAGAAAGTGCCATGCCCTAAGGGCATGATCAGTCCACAAAGGGGAGTAAGCCCAAAGCTTTGCGAAAAGCTTCAACCTTCTCATGAGACAATGCCTTTGTGAAAATATCTGCAAGGTTTTCCTTTGTTGGCACATAAGCCAAACTGATCTCTCCTTCTGAGAACCTCTCCCTGACATAGTGGTAATGCACATCAATGTGCTTCGTGCGATCATGAAAAAGTGGGTTCCTCAAAACTGCCAATGTGCTCTAACTGTCATCGTAGATAGTGTTGGCAATGTCCTGCTTAACACCCAAATCAGTCATAAGCCGTTTGAGCCATACACACTCAATTGTAGCTGTGAAGACTGCCCTTTACCCAGCCTCATAACTAGAAGTGGCCACAGTAGGTTGCTTCTTGCTCAACCATGAGATACATGAAGTTCCGAGCATGAAACAAAAACCACTCGTGGACACTCGCGTGTCAAAACAACCAGCCCAATCCGAGTCCAAAAAAGCATGTAAGTCTGGCGGCAATGATTTCCCCTTGGGATAAAACAAGCCAAGATGTAAAGTACCACTCAAGTAGCAAAAAATCCTCTTGACAGCTTGCCAATGCTTAAACCTTGGGCTATGCATGAATCTGCTGACCTGTGAGACTACAAATTGAATATCCGGCCTCGTGTTGCATACATAAATAAGGCAGCCAACAACAGTTTGGTAAAGAGTGACATCGACAGGATCACTAGCATCATGAAGACTCAAATTCAAACCCGTTTCCATGGGATTGGCAATAAGTTTGCAATCCTCAAGTCCAAACTTACATAGAAATGTCTCTATGTAACTTGTTTGACGCAAGGCAACACCACCATCACTTTTCTTAAATTGTATGCCCAAGTAATGATGCAACATCCCCAAATCTTTCATCTTGAAAGTAGCATTCAGATCAGACTTAAATTTAGAAATATGTCTCTCATTTGGTCCAGTAATTAGCAAATCATCTACAGTGAGAAGTACATCACCCTCACGCTTTACATACAATGTGATTTTTGTTGAATTGTTACGAAAGCCTCGTTTGACCAAATGAGTGTCAGCCTTCTGATACCAAGCACAAGGAGATCACTTCAACCCATACAAAGCTTTCTTACATTTGCACAATTTATCCTCTTGTCCTTTCTTGACAAAACCACGAGGCTGCATTACATAAACTTCCTCAAATATGTTACCATTCAAGAAAGAAGTAACAATGTCTAACTGATGTACATCCCAACCAAAATGAGCTGCCAATGCACATAGAAAACGCACATTAGCCATACAACAAGTGGGAGGAAAAGTCTCTTCATAATCTATGCCTTTTTGTTGTGCATAACCCTTTGCAACAAGTCGAGCCTTATAACGATCAATCTCACCATACGACTTGCGTTTCAACTTGTAAACCCACTTGTACCAATGGTCTTTTTGCCCGGAGGAAAATCACATAAAGTCCATGTGTCATTTTCTATAAGTGCATCATATTCTGATTGCATGGCAGCCATCCAATTTTTTGAATTATGTGCTTCATCAAAAGACAGAGGTTCCTCAACATCACATAAACTAGACACATCCAAAGCATAACAATCTGATGCATAAGGTGCATGGCGAGAACCTGAACGAGTATGAGTAGACAAAGGTGGATCCAATTTACTGTCACACAAAGTATGCACCAACCATTTAGGTATACCTTTGGCCTACTCATTTTCATGCCTTTCCTCATCAAGTACATCATGTACATCTACATCAGTTATAGGCTGATTTGTAACATTTTCAAAAACCCCCATAGCTTGTACATTTTCCTCATTTGAATTTACATTCGAACTTCCACCATGCAACAAAGTGTCATAAATGTCCTGTGAGCTTACATTACTGTCTCTAGTACATGATTGCAAGGGCTTAACAGAATCTTTCACAAACACAACATCCCGTGAGACCAAGATACGCTTTGTTTGCGGATGATACAACTTGTAACCTTTGCTTTTAGCACTATAAACAACAAAAGTACATTTGACAGGCTTATCATCCAATTTTTTGTGTTGCGTTTGTGGCACAAAAGCATATGCCAAACATCCAAAAACACGCATATGCTCAATAGAAGGCTTCCTATCATGACATGCTTCATATGGAGTCATAGACTACAAAGCTTTCCTAGGACACCTGTTAAATACATAAGTGACACACATAATAGACTCAAGCCAAAACAAATGTGGCAAGGCTTGACTTTTGACCATACATCTTGCCATTTCTAAAAGAGACCTATTTTTCCTCTCAGCAACACCATTTTGTTGAGGTGTATATGGAAATGTACATTGGTGTTTTATCCCATGATTAGCCATAAATGCATTAAATTCATGAGACATGTACTCCCCCCCCTCAATCAGAACGGAGGGTGCCCATAGTATTTTGAGACATTTTCAGCCATACCCAAAAATTGCTTGAAGCACATAAACACTTTGGACTTCGCTTTAAGCGGATACACCCATGCATGCTTGGAGTAATCATCGATGAAAGTCATGAAGTAAAGGTAATTGCCCAAGGACAGAGTTTGCATGGGCCCACAAACATCACTATGCACAAGTTGCAACCTGCATGCAGTCCTAACTGAACCATCCTTTGGAAACTTTGAATGCTACATCTTACCCAAATACAACCTTCACAAACATGTTTGACGGGTGCTTCAGAGATGGCAAAGAAGCAACCATATCAGATTTCTGCAAACGCAACAAATTGGCAAAATTCAGATGCCCAAAATGTGCATGCCAAAGTTTTGCATCTGAAACAACCTTTGAATCCACAACAACATTTGCAAAATTCTGCCCACACTTGTCATACAAAGTGAGCTTATACAACTCATGGCATAAAATACCAGATGCAATAATTTCATCACCAAAACTGAGATCGTGAACTATACATCAAAACAAGACCAAGTCTAGTAAGTGAAGATATAGACAAAAGGTTCTTGTTGATCCTAGGTACATAAAGTGCATCTACAAGTGTGAAAGAATTGCCATTTGCAATAGTAAGCATAATCTTTCCAACTCCCTTGACTAGATAAGAGGCATTGTTGGCACAAGTGTCCGAATTTCCATGATGGACATCCTTGAGAGAGGTAACAAGTCATGATGAGAGGTAATGTGCTCTGTAGCACCAATGTCAAAGTACCACACACGAGCATTTGCAGCAACTGACAAACATGCAACATGGACATAAGGATCATAAGTGCACTGCACTAAAAGCCCATTCTGCATCAACATCAACATCACAATCTCCTTTCAAAGAACACTCAACAATAGCTACATTTGTAGTGGAACCATCCTATCTCTTCTTAGCCTCTTTTACCTTTAATTTAGGACACTACTTGATCAAGTGATCATTAGCTTTACAATAATGGCAATGCATCTTCTTTTTTCCCTTTTCACCAAAATTCCCAGACAAATTGTTGCCAACAGAAGCATTAGGAACATGTAATTTACCACTCGTAGAAGAACCATGAGAAGTGGCTACATTGCTGTTACCACCTTTTCTTTGAGCAGCAATAAAGGCATGTTCAACTGCACGTTGTCTAGTCCTGTTTTTTCTGGAAAGTGACTCTTGCAACAGCAATGTGCATAATGCATCAAAATTGATAAATTCTGGATTTCCTTGGGTCATAAGTCTCCAAGTACTAGCAAAAGTCTGGTAAGAATCCGACAAAGCATCAAGAATAGTTTGGACAAGGGAATTGTCAGAAATGATTTCACCTATAGAAATAAGTTACTCATTGATATCTTTGACACTAGCAAGGAAAGTGTCCTTATCATCTTCCTCATGTATAATCTTCGACTCCAGCTCTTTACGCAACAATGTAATTTTTGCCTCGTTTGCGACTTGCATAAAAGACCAACCAGAATATCCCAAGCCTGTTTTGTAGATTTTGCTGAACAAATGTGAGGAATAATAGTGCGCTTCATAGACAATGCAATCAATGCATGAGCCTGCACATCTTTTACCTCCCAACACGCTTGCTCAGTCGTACTTTGGTAGCAGCAATGCTGCCACCAAAACCTGCAACATCCTCAACATCGCCTACATCCTCAAAACCAGGATGTACATCAATGCCCTGTTTGACACAAGGACATGTTGCATCATATCAGTCCACATAGGGTAATTGTCCCCATCCAATCTATCCTCAGTAGCAAACATCTTGAACACATATGTGTTGTTGTCAGCCATGGCAAATGCTGCACCTGATGTGAAAACTGCTCAAAAGGAGGAGAAACAAAGTAGAAACGACACGTGCAATATAGCACAAACTGTAGAAGATTGTAAGGGATTTGTTATGCAAAAAAATGGCACTGAAAGGAAGTACATACAAAATGAAGAAATTGCCTGTGTAGCATTGACTGTAGTGGAAACGGAGGCCGAAATGAGCCGAATCAAAAATCTAAGTAGAATGGGCTCAAAGAGCCCACCCAAAGTATTTGTCAACCTATTGACGCTCGCCAAAGCTCACTGGAAAATGGAGAAAGTGAGTAGGCATGTGCTAGAGCTGCTGACTACTAAGCTCGGGAGGATGCAACCTGCTCGGATACCAATTGTTGGAGTTAGGGTTGCAGGAAAACACACACAGCTTGGAGAAGACGAAGGAAGCTCAAGGAACACAACAGAGAGTGTATTACTTAGTTACAATGGAAAGATAGATAGCTCTACAGTGATAGGCATATATACAATACACGGGGGGGGGGGGGGGGGGGGACCTCCTAGTGAGGGAAAAAATGCCTCACGACTACATGTATATGGTAACAGCTAGAGGTCGAATGGCCGGCCTAATATAGGATCTCTCTCTCTCTCTCTCTCTATCTCTCTCTATCTCTCAAGATGAACAGCTAGGACTTACAGATGGAGCATCGCAAGATGGGCATCCAAAGTTGAGAGATAGAGTTGAAGAGGTGGAGTTGGGGGTGTGGAGGTAAGCGAAAGGGACGACGATGGGTGCATGATTCTCTCTCTTTTTCTCTTGTGAGGGAGCTGACTTGGAAAGGGGAGGGAGAGATTCGGGGGGGTTAAGGGAAGAAAGTGAATTATTATTTTAGTATGCTAGTATGTGTGTAAGAACAACACACACACACGCGTGTGTGCGTACACACACACACACACACATAGAGAGAGAGAGAGAGAGAGAGAGAGAGAGAGAGAGAGAGAGAGAGAGAGAGAGAGAGAGAGAGAGAGAGAGAGAGAGAGAGAGAGGGTGAAAAATAAACAACATACCTTTAAAAATTTGAAGGGTATTCCATTGTACACGGGTTGAAACTCCTTTGAAATACACCCTCTCTTTTTGCGCAAAAGGTAATGACAACAAAAGAGAGAATACTATTTTTGGCCTAGCCTTAGGCCCTTACATTGCACGCTAGAGTTGTGTCATTTGCATTGCTCAAGTAACCGTGGTGTGGTGTGTGGTTGCACATACATTTTTGTCGGCTAGAGATGGCACCCTGGTGAGGCTTATAATGCTCTTGGGCGTTGTAAATAAATTATGTCTTGCCAAATCAACACCCAATGTAGAGTTCCAAAGCCACCTTGGTAAAGAAGTGAGTTAGGGTTGCATGCCATTCTCGGGGGGTTCACTATGTGTAAAACTACCATATCACGTGTGTTTAGTACATGTCTGTAAAACCCCTTATTTGTGAATTTTTTAAGGAACATAATGTACCCTTTTCTTTTAAAATCCGTAAGTTTTTTTTCATATTTAAAAAAAATAGTATCCTTTTCAAGAACTATAAATACCCTTGTGTTGAACTCATGTGACATATTACATTTTTCTTAGGTGACCTACCCAAGATGCCATTACATTATTATTCTCAATATCTAATGAGCTATAAAAGCATGTGAAGCACTAAAAAGTTGTTCTTTTAGGAGGCCCAAGTGAGTTTTCACCTAGAGGCTCAAGGAAGCTCATCCACCACCCTCCATTTACACAGGGCAATGGCAAAACCTACCCAAATGATGACACCTTTTATAGCATCCACTTTTGTTTGATGCCAAATCTACTTCATTGGTCATCAATGTGTGGGCCCTAAGCCACCCAAAATCTTGCTAGGAAATGGGTGGAATGCACACATTTTTTAGGGGAAGGGGTTGCTCGTAGGAATGTTTTTTTGTAGCATAGTTTGAGTGTTTGTTGTGGTTCATTTACACAAAGAAAATAACTAAAGTACTCCCTTAACCTCACATAACTCAAGATTTCATTCAGATACAATAAAGTAATACACATAAGAGATATGATAGGGCAAGAATGTAACTCAGAACAGAACTCAAATTTACGCTATTCATCCAGAAGAAAGCTACAAACTCAACTCATTACAATCGTATCCATACAAGCGCAGAGTAAGCTTATAAGCCTGCTTCACCTAAATGTGGTTATAACAACCTCAATCTTGGAATACAACTAATTGTTAAATATCCAATTCACCACAGTCTGACTGACCATAATCCGACTTACTACAATTTGACAAAGTATATTCGACTGACCAACAAACTACATCCGATTGACCAATTAACTACATCCTAGTGTGCCTGTCAACACATGGCATGCCCCGGTGGTGGATTTCTGAGAAAGCTGACTCGAATCCATATATTCCTTGATAAAAAAGAGATAGAAAAAAACAAATGTAGCTTGGACCACCCTAGACTGTAGAATCTGCTTTAACAACATCTCCAGATAGAACTTCAGATACTGATTCCAACATAGTCTTAGCATCCAAAACATCGATCATATCCTATGGTGCATCATCCTCAACAACTTCAAACACCTGCTCAAGTTCAGCCTCCACTAATGCTCATCAACACTTGACTTCTGAACTTTATTATCTGTTTCCAAAGTTTGGACAGATACATCAACCAATTCCTTCTGCTCAGAATCTGATTTCAGTAATTGTGCTTCATCCTTGTGCAACTCCTGTATTTTGTATTATTCTTCAAGTTGTTTTAAACGAAGGTCCTTCTCCTTCTTCAATTGCTCTACCTCCTGTAACAAATCAACCTCATAAGTATTTTGTATTCTTCAAGCTGTTTTAAAGAAAGGTCCTTCTCCTTCTTCAATTTCTCTACCTCCTGTAACAAATCAATAATTGTGCTTCATCCCTGTGCAACTCCTGTATTTTGTATTCTTTGAGTTGTTTTAAACAAATGTCCTTCTCCTTCTTCAATTGCTCTACCTCAATAATTGTGCTTCATCCCTGCGCAACTCCTGTATTTTGTATTCTTCAAGCTGTTTTAAACAAAGGTTCTTCTCCTTCTTCAATTGCTCTACCTCCTGTAACAAATCAATAATTGTGCTTCATCCGTGTGAAACTCCTGTATTTTGTATTCTTTAAGCTATTTTAAACAAAGGTCCTTCTCCTTCTTCAATTGCTCTACCTCAATAATTGTGCTTCATCCCTGTGCAACTCGTGTATTTTGTATTCTTCAAGTTGTTTTAAACAAAGGTTCTTATCCTTCTTCAATTGCTCTACCTCCTGTAACAAATCAGCCTCATAAGTACTTGCAAAACCAGCTTTTACAACTACATAGGGATATTTGACTATAGAAAATCTCTCCCGCATAGCTTTTCAAACATCCCGCATCCCTTCCACCAGCTGCTGTCTTACCACATTCAAACCCCTTCAACCATAAGAACCCCAGTGACACTAATCTCTTCATGAGCTAAAACCTATTTCTCCAATTTCTCCAAAGGCTTTAACCTCTGCTGCAACATCTCATCCTCAACTTGTAATTCTGTATTTCTCAGAGGAATCTGATCTAACTCTGAATTCACCCTTCCTTCCAAATCCTTTGTCCAATCCTGAAACATACCCAAGGACATCTTTACTTTTGCCACTTCATGCTGATGTAGCTGCAATGGACTCTGCAAATCTTTCTGATGTTTCCCCTTCACCTCCTCCAATTCTAGTTTCAAGGCCTCTGCTAAATCCGTTTGCTGCTGCAACAAGACCTTAGATACCCCTGAATCAGCTACATTCTGCAGTTGCTCTTTCATTTGATGTTGTTGATGAGTAACAAAGCCCTGCAAAGCTTGTAACTTTTTGACAAATGTAGATGCATAAAAAATACTAGCTTCAGGTTTACATGAAGTGCTTGGCCCAACTTCTGCAAAATCTAAGGATTTAGCTACATTATGAGCAGTAGCATCCAGCTTCCTTTTCTTAGGCATAATGAAACTTTTCCCCATCAGGTTAACAGGTTTTTGAACATCCACAACTAATTTCTGCTTGAACATTGGCAAATCTTCCAATATTGGCCTATACTTAGGACTGGCCAAAACTTGCTGAGCCTCTCGTTTAGAGTATCCGGCTGCAATCAAGTCCTGAAAAGTCTTTACTTTCTCTGAATCTCCTGTAATCACATGAGATTGTTTCCCCTGATCATGCACTTCTTCTAACACAGTGATTGGAGTCTTGTTAGGCACGGACACCTCACCTGCATCCACCCTCATAGCAAAAGAAAATAATGCTGACAAAAACGCAGACAATCTACTATTAGTTTGAGCTTTCCTTTTGTTAATACTGAAAATCTCAGCATGGAATTCTGGCATAGACCCAATGCGCCCAACTCACCTCTCCACCACTTTTAGCAAAACATAAAGGAGCAGAATTATCCTTTGACATATAATCATACTTTGCCAAAAAACACACTCTTTCCAAAAACCACTGAAGCTGTTCCCATCTGCAGTAATCAACATTCTTAAGCATGTAAGAACATTTAGGTACTCTAGTAACAGAAGTAAAAGGTAATTGAAATACCTCAGAGATTACCCCCAGACTTAAAGTCAGCTCTTTTAAAATTGCTTCCCTTGTTTTCCTCAATAAGTCCATCTGTGTTTTTGCATATATGTTGGCTTTCCATTGAGCCCAAGGTAAAGTAGCAAAATCATACAACCCAATAGTCTTCACCAACTATACATTCTTATCAGCCTGACAATCGATTTCCACCTTAAAATCTGTGAAAGGCTCCATCAAACTCTGCAGCATCTTGCTGGAAGACATAGGAGCTGCATCCTCCTAAGGCAACAAGTCGGTCTCATCCTCAGGGTCTGAAGTATTGACTTGCATCATGACTCCCTTTTGTCTTGCTTGCAACTTTGAGGGCTCCCGTTGATCATCATTAGGTGTAAGCTTTATGGCGGAAACTGCTTTGGCTTTCGACATGGCGGAAGGTGTGGAGGGCGAAGCAATTTTGAATGCCTGCGAATATACATGCAGGACAGTTTGATGCGAGAACTCACACAAACTACCCGTGTTTCCAAGTACTTGAAGTGAGTAATTCTTCCCTCACTTTAAACATAGCCCTTAGTGGAGAATAACCTGCACGCAGATCAAGGCCATATTTCAAATCCACACGTTTAAATATCCGACGAAAGAATATCCGATGTAGCAAAGTCCAATCCAGTACAATCCAAGACAGCTTAATCCGACCAAGTAAAGTCCGAGCCAGCAAAATCCAACCCAGTACCTAATCGGAATCTTAGTACGTTTAAAAGAAGTCTTAACAGTGACCTGCTCCCTTGGATTATGCAAGAACTTAGAAACTTCACACAAACCAGAATCTACAAAAATAGATTTAAGTCAATATAGATGAGGTGGATTTCCTTGAAATTTCTTCAACCTGAAACCATTTACAGGCTTTTCCACTCTAGTTCCAAAGACATCAGCCACAATAAATGTACCTTGACCCAAATTCTGAACAATTTGATAAGGTCCTTTATATCTCAAATTCAACTTACCAGGATGAGGACCCAACCTGAAATTGTAAAGCATAACCCAATCTCCAACCTGAAAAACTTTGAACTTTACATTCATACTGACCCAAGCTTTCCTTCTTCTCTGAATTACCTCTGTGATGTAAGAACTGACCAACCTGTCTTCCTCCAATTGCATCAAATACTTACTCCTGTGCTGAACTGATAAATTAGGTCATTTTCTCAGCAGTAACTCTAAGACTAGGGACCACAAATTCCATAGGTACCACAACTTCAAGACCATAGACCAATCTGAAAGGAGTCATACCTGTTGTCACCTTAAAGGCTATTCTGAAAGACCATAAAGCAAAATCCAACTTTTCATCCCAGTTCTTCTTATTCTCCCTAACAATCTTCTTCAAAATTTTAATCAGTGTTTTGTTGGTACTCTCAGCTTGTCCATTTGCCTGAGGATGATAAGCTATAGACTTCTTGTGCATAATCATGTGAGTTTTGGTAAGCTTAGAAATAACTTTATTTCAGAAAATGTGTCCCCCTGTCACTTACCAACTCAAGAGGACATCCAAACATGGTCATAATGTTGTGATATAGGAACTTCGCTACACTTCGAGCCTTATTGTCTTTTAAAGCAGCATCTTCCACCCACTTAGTACAATAATCAGTGGTGGCAACCAAAATATACTTGCACCCTTTACTAGTAGTAGGTTTTATAGGCCCAACAAAATCCATACCCCACTTTTGAAATGGTTCCAATGGTAAAATAGGATGATCTGTCATCCTATCCCTAGAATCAGGCCGACCAAATTGCTGACATACCACACAACTCTTAGCATAGGAATGAGCATCTTTTAATATAGTAGGCCACCATAAACCAGTCTGTAAAATATTTTTACATGTTATGTCACTTGAAAAATG
Organism: Adiantum capillus-veneris; assembly: GCF_014529385.1. NCBI lineage: Eukaryota > Viridiplantae > Streptophyta > Polypodiopsida > Polypodiales > Pteridaceae > Adiantum > Adiantum capillus-veneris. Next base: position 6,042,729 of record NC_140943.1, read on the forward strand.
ACCTCCTGCTGCCCCAAAATGAGCTTCTTGCAACACAGCTGATTGCTCAAAATCAGGTACACATCTCTTCAGTACCTGATCAATTCCTTTCCGATATAGGGCTCCAATAATAACCAAAAAAGGTATGCTAGTAAGAGCAAATTTCCTCCTTTGATCTGTAGAAAACTCAGTGGGCATGATGCAATCACTTAAGAAAATCAGCATCTAATCATACCGAGAATCAAAAATAGAACTTTGTACTTCAAATAATATTGCATCTGGTAAATCATCCTGAACTCCTATAGGTTCTTCTCCTGTCTCAACCCCACTTAAATAATCAGCTATGGCATGCTCTTTTCCAGGTGTATGCACAATCACAAAGTCAAACTCCTGTAACAGCAACATCCACCTTGCCAACCTTCCTGTAAGTAAAGGCTTCTTGATAAGATATAACAAAGCTTGGTGGTCAACATGAAAAATAACCCTATTTCATAGAAGATAGTGCTTGAATTTAGTCATGGTATAAACCATTCCTAAGGCTTTTCTTTCAGTAACTGCATAGTTCCTTTCAACAGGAGTTAACACCCTGCTTGCATAATAAACAGGTCGGAACCATCCTTTGATCTTTTCCTGCATCAAAACAACTCCAATAGCCACATCCGAGGCATCCACAAGAACATGGAATGGCAATATCCAATCAGAAGGTTGCAAAATAGGAGCAACTGACAACATCTTCTTCATCATTTGGAATGATTTTTCTTGAGGTTCAGACCATACAAAAGCTACATGCTTTTTGGTCAAGTGAGTAAGAGGCATGCACACATTGGCCAAATATCTGATGTACCTGCTATGCCATTTGAGTTGACCCACAAACCTACTTAATTCTTTAACATTGATGGGTGCCTAAGCTAATTGAATCACCTCAATCTTTTTTGCATCTATGGACATCTCCTCCTGAGATACCACATGGCCTAACAAAACACCACTTCTGACAGCCATTACACTTTTGTAAGGATTCAAAGAGAGTTTGAACATCCGACATCTTTCAAAGCACAACTTTAGATGATGAAGATGTAAATCCCTTTTACCAAACACTGAGAAGTCATCCACAAAAACTCGCATAAAATCCTACAGATAAGGCTCAAATGTTCTATAAACTATAAAATTAAATGATGGTGATCCATTCTTGAGACCAAAATTCATAACTGTAGATGCAAAAGCTCCCTAATCTTTTATGAAGGCTGTTTTGTGCTGATCCTCCTTAGCCACTTTAATCTGATTATACCCTGAAAAACCATCCAAAAAACTATACATTTCTTTCCCTGCTATTGCATCCAATATGGCATCACAAAAGGGCATTGGAAATGGATCAATGATAGTGGCTGCATTCAATTTTTTTGTAGTCAACACAAACTATGATTTTTCCATTTGTCTTGGGTACCACACTAATTGGTGACAACCATGTAACTTCATGAATTGGTTTGATAAACCCAACTGCTAGCAATTTGTCAATCTCCTGCTTGACCTATTGTGCAAAATTAGGATTCATCCTATATCTTTGCTGCACAATTGGAACTGCATCTTCTCTTAAATTAATATGATGCTGATGCAACATTGGATCAATCCCTTTAACATCTGAGTAATCCCAAGAAAATAAATCCTTATATTCCAACAACAACTGCAACAAATCTTGTAGAAATTCTCCATCCACATAAATACTGACATTGACCATTTTAGGATCATCCTCAGTTCCCAATTTCAATTCCTTTAATTCATCTTGTTGAACTCTTTTAGAACCACCAAACCTTTTTTTATAGATCTTCTTCACCATGTCTCTGGCATCCTTTTCTTCCTGTTGAACAGCCTCTTTTGAACTAGAGGCTACACTCTGATCCATTAACCTGAGTATGTCGGATCCTGGAATTTCCTGAACCAAAACAGGTTCATCTCAACAATCTCTTCAGGTTCCCCTTTTTTTGGCAAGATACCTGCAGTTTCCACCTCAAAAACTGGAACAACATTCGGATTAGCCTCTTGCAAAAAGGCTTCCTCCTCCTCATCCTCCACTTCTGCAGCCAAATTAATAGATTGGGCAAACAATGGCCTTTCGTTGCCAGGATTATGCTTTCTCCCCAACATAGGAATAGTGCTTACGTGTTTACCCTCGGTAAGAACCACCTGATTCTCACCCCAATCTTGTTTTACCTTGGCTAACCTGAACCAAGGCCTTCCCAACAACATTTCATAAGAAGCATCTCCTTCCTTCATCCTTAGTACTACAAAATTGACTTGAAATTGCATACTTGCAATCTGAATGGAAGATTTCCTCAAATCAGATTTGGAAGAAGAAATTGTACTTGAACCAAAACTAGATTCAGAATCCTTGCTTCCTCTTTTGCTAGACTTGGTCATGCCAAGCCTTTTCTCGACCTTGGATGCAGCATGTACCAAGTTATTGAAACCACCTGCAATATCAATACTGGCCACAATATTCTTAATACCACTCCTTAAACCTTTCAGAAAATAGCCAACTAACATCTCAATAGTGGGTCTTTCATTACCCTATAATCTTTCAACAAAAATCCTGAATTTTTGAGCAAAATCCTCTACAAGCATGGTACTGATAGCCATTTTTCGGCTCTCCATAATTTCCATAGTAAGTTACTCCACCCTACCAAATCACCCAAACGCTATGGCTATCCCTACCATTTCACTGTACATAGGCGTGTGTGAGTTAGGGGGCTTTTCCCATATCTTCTTAAAAAACCCTCAACTAGCTAGTCACTGGGCTAGTGAGCCAAAAAAATAAAAAAATAAAAAATAAAAAAATAAAAGTATATTATGGCCTCTTTGTGTGTAAATATTTCATTGTATATATGGCCTAAATATAGGGATTTTTAATAATTATTTTGGTATTTTATTTAAATATTTCTACTTAGGTGTGTGTTTTATTAAACTTATGTACACCTTCTTTCATCCTCTTACACCATAATTATATTTTTTGCCAATATGTACATACTCTAACCTCATATTTTTCCTTTATACAAATCACTCCCACATTTTCACCCTCACCCTCGTGAAAACAAAAAATTGATTTCTACTCATTGGTTACGTTTATTATATTATTTACTTGCATACCTTTTTCTCTTTCACCCAAAATAATTCAAGGAGGGACCATATCATATGATTCCAATATCTTTCCATATCCATAACTCCTCCATATTTTTATTATTATTTTTATTCATTATTCTAACACCATGTGCTCATTGAGCTAAAGTCCATGAATAGTCCATACACTAGTCCCACCATGTATATATTTCTTTATTCACCAATAATCCTCCTCCATGCATGGTTCAAGGGCAACTTGGATGCTTTGTATTATAATATGACAAAGGAGGGGCTCACTCTTGGATGCATTGTACAAATTCAACAAAGGAGGGGGCCACTAAAAGACTTTTGCAGGCATAAAAACAGGCTTTTTTGTGAGAATTTTGGCACCTATCTCCACTCTGAATTTGGAGTGGTGGTCAAAAGAGAAAATGTAGCCCACGCTCTGAATAATTACCTCAAGTTTTTTCATGATTTTTGGAGCTACCAGCGGTGAGCTATGATTTTTTGAGTGGACCCTAGTCTGCCAAACTTTTCTCACAAGTAGCCCTTAGTCTTCTCTCACCCTTCCACACACCTACTCACTCTTACACATCCCTCCCTCTCCTTCCCTCACTCAAACCTGAAATTTCCATGGCTTCTCCCACCCTCTTCACCATTACCCTTCTCTCTCATCCCTATAGTTCTTTAATGAACCTCTACATACATACACCCTCTCCATGTCTCTCTCTATTGCTTCTATGTTACAATTTCATTTACCTCTCCTAAAAATATATAAAATTCAGCATCTTAACCATGATAACTTCTGCAAATTGAGGATTTTTCATCAACAAATCCTCTTTTCATCGTGGTGGTCAACCGTGGCGGCGGTGTAAAGAAGCGAAGAAGAAGAAGAAGACCAGCGGTCATTTTTTCCACAATCTACACAAGGGTGAGTTCAAGCTTCTTCAAAGCTTCACCATCTCAATGATTCTCTTTTAATTCACCCCTCTTCCTTTATCAAATAAACTCATCCTACCCATTGTAAATGTATCACTAACAATTCTAGTGATTATTACCACTAACAACTAACTTCTCTTGTAAAAATGCACCCACACTATCAACATATGGAGTAGGCAACCGCACAAGTAAACCAAATTCACTCACTCCCATGGAAGTTTCTCTCCTTTCACCACATCAATAATTCTCTTACTTGAGCCCACATCCATGTGACTCAAGAGAAAAGAGAGACCCCATTCTCATTTGAAATTCATAAAAATTCATAATCCTTGATCTTTTCTAATAAAATTGATTAGGCTTAATCCTAATCAAGGCTTCTAAAACCTATAAATAGAACCCATTCCTCCTTGTAAAACATCACTATACCATTGCACACTAGATTGAGCGTACCACACGCCAGTTCTATCTTGGTTGTAAAGAGAGAGTAAGCTTTCTATACACCATCACCTTGGTGCATAGAAAAGCTTGAGCTAGTTTGAGTGAGTGCGAGTAGAAGATATTCTTCCTACCATTGTTGTATCTACCCCAACATCAATGAATTGGTAGTTTTGGGTGCAATTCATGTCCAAAGGCTCACGCTTCTCCTCCAATTTGGCTTGGCAAACTCATTCAGCTTCATAAGGTGACTTGTTTCATTGAAGGTTGTTGTTTTGTTGCTTGTGATTCATTGGCTATTGTTTGGCTACCATTGTAAGAGGGTGGATGGTGAGAGGGCTCCCATAACCCTAAGACAATGTGCTAGTGATGCTATAACTAAATCTTGTCACTTGATTCCGCAAGCTCTAAGTTCCTTTTGTGCAAAATATAAAGTTGAAGCTAAGTTGTACACTATCTCTCTCTCTCTCTCTCTCTCTCTCTCTCTCTCTCTCTCTCGTGTTTTAGTGTGTGAGAGTGTTCCATTGGTGTTAGGGTTAGTGTAAATTCCTTGCTTGTTTGTGGGTTGCTCTAACGATTCTCCTCTTTTGCGTCCTAGTTCGCTCTTAAACTAAGTGGTGCCCCTTGTGTAGTTGGGATTTGGCTGTGGGTTTGTTGTTTTGGTTTGTGTTGTGTTGTGCCCCAGCCCCATTGAGCAGCACGGGAGCCTTGAAGGGTGTCTAGAGGTTGCTCTTCTTGTTGCCCGCCCTGGACCGCCTTAGTACCTTGTTCGATACGATGCAGCTTTCTAGAAATGTCTGTAGGAGTTTTCTCCTTTCTGAATCTTTGTAAAAAAGATTCTCTAAATGCATTGTAAGTAGCAAAGTGAGCCATACCATATTGGCTAAACCAACTCATGGACTTTCCTTCCAATGTAGCTGCAAATTGATGTAATTTGATAGGATCCGTGTACATCACCTGATATCCACTAGCTTGCCATCTCGTTTCAAATAGCACCACATGACAATCTGCATCTTCCTTAGACTTTCCCTGAATTTTGCTGATTTAATCTACGGATTAGGAGGTGGCTTGGCCATGGGGATAGGTTTGGGATTCTTGTAGGTCTTTGCCTTTTAGAAACCCTCAATAGATCAAGGTGGAGTCGTCTTCTACTTCTCGAAGGTCCTCTTGTCAAGAGTAACACCCCAACAAATTGCCTCACTGCCCTTCCCTCTGCTGCACCAGAACTCTTCGCACCAGAATTTAATAGTGGTTTTTCAGGTGGTGAATCAATTCCATCATCATCAGGAACAACATCATAATAAAATGGATCTATGTTGCCTGCTTTGGCTTGAGCCCTTGTATAATATACGCGAGAGATTCGCCTACCCCTCTCGGACATGCATCATCCCAGAAAAAACACAGAGAAAACTAACTAAAGTACTACCCTTAACCTCACATACTCAAGATTTCATTTAGATACAACAAACTAATACCCAGAAGAGATATGATAGGGCAAGAATGTAACTCAGAACAGAACTCAAATTCACGCTATTGATCCATAAAAAAACTACAAACTCAACTTATTGCAGTCGTATCCATACAAGCGTAGAGTAAGCTTATAAGCTTGCTCCACCTGAATGTGGTTATAACAACCTCAATCTTGGAATACAACTAATTGTTAAATATCCGATTCACCACAGTCCCAACTGACCATAATCTGACTTACTACAATCAGATTGACCAACAAATTACATCAGATTGACCAATCAACAAAGTATTTCTGATTGACCAACAAAGTACATCAGATTGACCAATTAACTACATCCTAGTGTGCCTGTCAACAGTGTTGCCAAAGTTTTCTGTGATGCATGGATCCACATTGGAGCACCCAAAATTTTGTGACCTTCTTATATATATTCCATCAATTCTTGCAAGCGCTCATTGACCTTCATACATATCCTTCATTTTTTCTCACTAACCTAAAAAAAGGCGATATCTACATCAATCTTAAGTTTGAACTACCAGTTTGCAGCTTCTATTTTCCATTTCTAGCTACAAACCTCTTTTTGTGGAGATTACCTCCAAGTTTTCACACCTCCATCTATTACAATTATAACTACTAGAGACTTTTGAGGCTTGAATAGTTTGGTATTGTTTAAATTTTCTTATCACGAAAGTTCAAGAGACTCTCAAAATAAATGGGCTTGAAGAAAACATGGATCTTCATTTGTTAGCACACAACATGGAAAGTAGTATTTACTAAGCATGCTAATACAAAGATAAGGCTTTCTCTAGAGTCATGGGAAAATATACAAGCTCGGGGGGTGATCTCCTAGCGAGGAAAAAAGGCGCCCCGACGGTCTTGTGTGTGTTCCACACATCACTATCATAATATAGTAATGGGTAATGAATACAAGGCTGAAATTGGAATAAAAGTGGACCATTGAATGAGTCTATCATGAGTCAAAGGGTGAGACGTTAAATACTTCATGCTTTACTCATCAGTTTTAATAATGAATTTGATACCCATCACATGCTTCTCTTTCAATTTGCCAACATCAGCATTCAATTCTTTGTCATACATATTGTTTTTAGAGTCAAAAACTTTAAAATTACAATTTTGAAATTCAAGCGGATGATTATCTTGCATGAGAATTGCACCGATATCTTTTTCCACTTGCATTGGTAATAAGGACAAGAAAGAATAGTTTTGTGAAATTAGGCAATTGTAAAAGCGGTGCATTAGTCAAAGCATTTTTTAGTGCAATGAAAAAACTTCTTATAAATCAATCCAAATGTACATATTATTTTTATTCAACAAGAGAGTCAAATAATGAGCTTTGTATGCAAATTTACAAAAAAACTTCTAGTAATGCCTATAAAGACCTAAAAACAAACATACTTCATGAAAATTTTTAGGCCTTGAAAGTTGACCATGAATTAAATGCTTCTATCATCTTTGGATCTGCATCCTTGTCAACTTCAAATAGCACTACAAAGAGCTTGCCCTGGCCTTTTTTCATTTTTACACTTATTGAAGCTTTGGCCTTGATCAAGAGCCCCTTCACCCCAATTTAAAATCCCAATCTCCTCCTTGACATGCTATGAAGCTACAAAGTTCTCGAGTTCTAAATTTTTTGATTTAACTTCGATGATGACCACTTTTATGGTTCAACTTCGATAAATTCAATAATTCTCTAGGTTCGCTTTTTAAACAAGCACCACAAGAAGGAAGAAAGAAAATTATACATGTAGTTTTTACAATGAGTCTTGAAGGATCATGCTCAACAGAGTCCGAGAACATTTTCATGCAAGATTTGCACCGTCTCTGAAGCTAGACATGAAGGAGAGATCGATTTAATTACAACTGATTCAAAGTGGTGAATACATGATTTTTTTTGCCTGCACCTTGCCGCACGTTTAGAAGGCTGGGAACTTGCCTGTGCACTGTGTGCGAGCCTTGAAGGCTGCAAGCACACAACTAGACAGTCCTAACAAGCTCAAAGAAACAAAGGTGTGTCACTCACCACTCAATGCTTCCGTCGTGAAAGATCCTGTGCTGTGAAGAGAAGGAGCCGCCACCTCGCCGTGCTCAACCGCCTTGCCATCGCCGTAATGTTCAATCACTCTCTCTCTCTCTCTCTCTCAAGCACGCGCGCACGCGTGCACACACACACACACACACACACACACACACACACACACACACACACACACACACACACACACACACACACACACACGCGTGAGCACACAAAGGATAAGGAGACATAGATGGAGCAAGAGCACTTCTTAGCTTACACCTCAAAGAATGAGAATTTTTAGGTCAAATGGACCTTTTATAAGAGTTTGACCCATTGACACATGGACGCCCATAGTGGCCGATCGTTGTAAAATTACCATAAAAATAAGATAAGTCGTGCGTCTCTCATCGGTGATCACCTACACACCTATTGGACCGACAAGCCCGGCTTATGACTCAATCAAATAAATAATATGCGTCCGTCGAAGGTGATAGGGTGTCTGTGAGGGTTAACATGCCCCCCTTCCTGATGTAGATTCCGTCCTCAAAAGCCATTGAGATGAAGCCCGTTTGTCGAGGTGGAAAAGAATCCGAGCCTTCTTCAATCACTACAAAATCAACCAAAATTGGCACAATAATTGCATTCTCATATACAATTAAAAAGCATATGCAGTTGTAGGCACACAAATTGATTGGTAATAGAATATTAAACAATTTTGTCAGTAGTAAACATTAAACTGTAATATAATCAAACGCATAAGTAGTTGTAAAGGTCAAAAACTAAACAAGTCTGGGATCGCTAATTTAATGGTCGAAAGGCACTAGAGGTCAACTATTAATACCATGGGCAAGCTTATCAATTTTCCCTGGTCAATTAAACAGTTTAATCGTGAGAGCCAAGTATTTCATGTCCGCGGGCTGACTAGAGGATATACCTAAAAGACTTTGTAGTTAAGCTACAATAAAAGTAATTGCTCATGAAATCATCAACTGACTCATTTCCTTTTCTTTGACCCCCAAAGTCTTTTCACATTGATTCAATTTTGATGCGTGTGCTTATTTTGTATTCCTTGGGTTTTTTGCTTTTTGAGGAAAAGCACCCACACTGGGAATCTCTGGGCTATGATACCATAGGCAATACATGTGAGTGAAATACCAAATCAAGCTGGGATTTCTCTTCCAGCTTAAGATTTTACATTGTGGCACTTTTGATTTTTTTTGTTTGTTCGGTTTTAGCATTTTAATTTTGTAACTTTGGGGGGTCATATAACACTGCTACCCTCCCCAGGCTCATCACACTAGTCAACTCCTTCTATAATACTCAAGCTAAAGGTCAATAGGGACTAAGCCCACTAGAAAGCCCTAGTACATTGCACACAATGCTGCCTAAATCAGATTAAGAACCTAAAGTAACCATTGATTATTAGGAAGGCATTGCCCATGGTATTAAAATCTGTAACGCCTAACTTGGTCAAACTAACTTAGTGAGAACAACCCGCATGACCTTTGTTTTAGATTCATTCACAATCAGCCCACTACGCAAGCAAAAGTTCTCAAGGACAACCATAGCACTCTCAGATAGAGACAACTTTCCCAATTGACACCACACTCCATATGACAACAGATTATATTTAGCACCCGTGTCTAATAAGGCGTTATATAGCACTTTCCCATAGGCGCTATTTAGTTCAATAGGATATCGTAGAGGTGTGTCATAGTCCAACCAATCATACTCTATTTCAATGTGGAATGCATGTGTAACTCCAAGGTTGGCCTCTCGTTGGCGTCTTATGCGTTGTTGTTGCTCCTTAAGCTAAGCTACGCGCAGACTAGGAATTGCAAATTCCCATGCATAACTGCTTCTTGGCCATATACCATTTTGAATGGTGTACAATTAATAGCCACTTTGTAAGAAGTACGATAAACCCATAGAGCTGATGTCAACTTCAAATCCCAATCCGTGCGATGAGCTTCCACTGTTTTGGTCAAGATAGAAATTAAGGTCTTGTTAGTGCTCTCAGCTTGGCCATTTTTTTGTGGGTAATATGGTGTAGATTTATGGTGAGCTATCATGAAGTTGGTTGTGAGTTTCTTTATCACTCCATTTATACAATGAGTACATTGTCACTCACAATTTCAAAGAGACAACCAAATCTTGTAATAACGTTCTCAAAGAGAAACTTGGCAATTGACCTTGCATCAGCCTTGCATGTCGCCCTGGCTTCCGTCCACTTTGTCACATAGTTAGTGGCCACAGTAATATATCGAGATTGAGTGTTTATGAACTGCGAGACTAATTGGGCCTACAAAGTCTAACCCATTTTTCAAATTGTTGAGTCACCTTGATAGGATGCAAGGGCATCTTATCCTTCTGTTGTGTGATCTTGTAACATTGGCATTCATCACACCCTTTGGCAAAAATTGATGCATCTTTGAATAAGGTAGGCCACCAATAGCCTGATTGCAACACCTTTCTAGCAGTTAGTTCCCCTGAGAAATGTCCTCTAGTGATACCGATGTGGGCTTCTTGCAGTATGTATAAATACTCATCCTCATGAGCACAACGTCTAATAATATTGGCCTTCCCTAGCTTGTAGAGAGTTCCTGCAATTAGAGAATCAGGTTCACATTCTTTTAATAGTTTTTGAGCTATATGCTTACGAAGCTCCTTGGGTGGAAAACCATGGAGTAGAAATTCCACAATATTCTCACTCCATTCACGCATGGCCTTGACTAGGAATAGGGAAGTATCGGGCAATTCATCGTCGAATCTAGTAGTGGCTTCACCATTGGGTATGCGAGACAAATGATCCTCCATGACATGTCTTTTACCAGGTCTCACCACAATGATAAAATCAAACTCAAGAAGAATTAACAACCATCGTGTAATTATTCCCGTGGAACAAGGTTTACTTACTAGATACAACAATGCTTGATGATCAACATAGAAAACAAACTTTTTGGCAAGAAGGTAGTAGCAAAATTTCTTCAATGCATAAATCATAGCTAAACCTTCCCTCTCTATAGTGGTGTAGTTTCTCTTAGCAACATTTAATTGACGACTTGCAAAGCTAATGGGGTAGTCCAATTTATGTTCTCTTGGTTGAGCTAGAACACACCCAATAGCGAAGTTCCATGCATCAATATGCACATGGAAATTACATTCCAATCAAGCACTCGTAGAGTGGGAGCGCTAGTTAAGGTCTTTTTCAATGACTCATAAGCATGATCACACTCTGCGGTCCAGTGGAACTCAATAAGAAGTTTGTACAATGGATGAGCTATCTTTGTAAAGTTTAAAATAAACCGCCGGTAAAAACCAACATGGCCCAGGAACCTTTGAACTCCTTTATAGTTTGTAGGTGGTGGAAAATCAACAATGGCCTTAATTTTACTCTCATCTGTGGAAGTCCCATTTTTGGACACTATATGTCCTAAAATGACTCCATGTTTAACCCAAAATTAGAATTGGAAAGGGTTTAAGGAGATGCGATACTATCTGCACTTCTCAAACACTTTTTGTAAACATGATAGATGTTTCTTCCAGGAGGAATTAACACAAAGGTCATTTTTGGACATTGTATGTCCTAAAATGACTCCATGTTTAACCCAAAATTGGCGTTTGAAAGGGTTTAAGGAGATGCGATACAATCTGCACTTCTCAAACACTTTTTGTAAACATGATAGATGTTCTTTACAGGAGGAATGAACACAAAGGTCTTTTAAGAAAGCTTCGCAAAACGCCCTCAAGTATTCTCTAAAAGTAGTGTTTATTAATCTTTGGAAGGTAGCAGGGGCATTGGTTAAGCCAAAATCCATAACACAAATGCAAACACTCCAAATTCGGTTATAAAAGCCATTTTAGCTTGGTCCTCTAGCGCAATTGTGATTTGAGTGTATCCAGGTTACCCATCTAAAAAGCTATAAGCTTCCTTCCCTGCAAGCACATGTTCTGAATATGGCAAGGGGTAATGGTCCCTCCTAGTGGCGGCATTGACCTTGTTGAGATCCACGCACACTCTGAGTTTCCCATTCTTTTTTGGCACAATAACTATTGGAGACACCCATTCTGAGTGCTCAATAGGGTATATGAATCCGCACTTGACAAGCTTTTCAATATCTTCTTGATCAATCTTTGCATACTTATGATTCACTGGGTAGGGTCATTGCTAGACCGGTTTAGCCATGCTATTCATGGGAATTGTGTGTCGCACCATGGAAGGTGGAACAACTTTCATATCATGATATGTCCAAGCAAATATATCTTTGAACTCCTTGAGAAGTTATTTAAGTACACACTCCTCACCTAGGTCTGATAACTCTATTTCCTTAACTATTGCGGGACCATCATAGACTCCATTGATTCCATCGATAGGTTTTCTTTGGGCCTTTGTATACACAACCTTACGTTCCTCTGTGGTGTAGGATTTGAAATGATCAAGTGCATGGTGTAAGTTTGTGGGGTCTTGTTGCTCTATGGGCTGTGATTTCTCTTCCGCTTCCTTTCTTCCGCTTCCTTTTGTTGTTGAGATAACTCTCGATTTTATTGTCTCCTGACGGTACGGCTAAAGCTTTTCTGTAGCCTCTAACTGTGCAATGTCAATGGGTTGTGGACTACACCACATAACGCTTTGAAGGTATTCACCCCATCTACCAGCTTTCGATGAGAATCACATGCCTCTATATAATAAAGCCATTCCTGTTACCATATACATGTGGTAGTGATGTGTGTGAACACACTAGGACCGCCGGGGCATTTTTTCCCTCTTTAGGAGGTTTTTTCCCCCGTGCATTGTATATACGCCCATCACTCTAGGGCTATCTATCTTTCCATTGCACACTAAGTAATACACTCTCCATTGTGTGCCTTGAGCTTCCTTCGTCTTCTCCAAGCTGTGTGTGTTTCTCTGCAACCCTAAATCCAACAATTGGTATCAGAGCAGGTCACGTCCTCTCGGGCTTAGTCGCCAGCTGCTCCAGCACACGCCTGCTTACTTTCTCCGATTTCAGTGAGCTTTGGCGAGCGTTCGCAGGTCGACAAAAATTTTGGGGAGACTTGAAGTGCTTGGTCTGCTCAGAATTTTGATTTGGGCTCATTTCGGCCTCCGTTTCCACTACAGGCAGTACTGCATAGTCTATTTCGTCATTTTGTGCATAATTTTTGTCAATGCCGTTTTCTGCATAACAGGTACCTTATAGTCTTCTATGGTTTGTGCTATATAGCACAGGTTGTTCCCGCTCCGTTTCTCCTATTTTCGGGCAGTTTTCACATCAGGTGCAGCATTTACCATGGCTGACAACAACAACACAAATGTGTTCAAGATGTTTGCTGCTGAGGACAGGTTGGATGGGGAAAACTACCCTATGTGGGCTTATATGATGCAACATGTTCTTGTGTCAAAAGGTGTTTGGAACATTGTGCAGGGCATTGATGTACGTCCTGGTTTTGAGGATGTAGGCAATGTTGAGGATGTTGCAGGTCTTGCTGCAAGGATTGCAGCTGTTAGAGTTGTTTTGCCTATGGAAGAACAAGCTCGTTGGGATGTTAAGGATGCGCAGGCTCATGCATTGATTGCGTTGTCTGTGAAGCGCACCATTGTTCCTCACATCCGTTCAACAAAATCTGCAAAACAGGCTTGGGATATTCTAGCAGGTCTTTATGCAAGCCGCAATGAGGCTAAAATTGCTTTGCTACGTAAAGAGATGGAGTCGAAGATTATGCATGAGGAAGATGATATGGACACTTTCCTTGCTAGTGTCAAGGATATCAATGAGCAACTTATTTCTGCAGGTGAAGTCATTTCAGACAGTTCCCTTGTGCAGACTGTTCTTGATGCCTTACCAGATTCCTACCAGACTTTTGCTAGTACTTGGAGACTTATGACCCAAGGAAATCCTGAAGTTGTCAAGTTTGATGCATTATGCACATTGCTATTGCAAGAGTCACTTTCCAGAAAAAATAGGACTAGGCAGCGTGCAGTTGAACAGGCATTTATTGCTTCTCAAAGAAAGGGTGGTAACAGTAATGCAACCACTTCTTATGGTTCTGCTACGAGTGGCAAAAATTCTGTTCCTAATGCTTTTGCTGGCAGTACTTCGTCTGGCAATTCTAGTGATAAGGACAAAAAGAAGATGCGTTGCCATTATTGTAAAGCCAATGATCACTTGATCAAGTCGTATCCTAAGTTGAAGGCCAAAGAGGCTAAGAAGAAAGAGGGTGGTTCCACTGCAAATGATGGTTCCACTACAAATGCAGCCATTGTTGAGTCTTCTGTGAAAGCAGACTGTAATGAAGATGTTGATGCAGAATGGGCTTTTAGCGCAGAGTGCACTTACAATCCTGCTGTCCATGATGCATGCTTGTCAGTTGCTGCAGATTCACATGTGTGGTGTTTTGATAGTGGTGCTACAAATCACATTACCTCACATTGTGAATTGTTTACCTCTCTCGAGTCTGTCCCTCATGGGAATTCATTCACTTGTGCCAACAACGCCTCTTATCCAGTTCAGGGAGTTGGAAAGATTGTGCTCACTGCTGCTAATGGCAGTTCCTTCACACTTGTTGATGCACTTTATGTACCTGGGATCAAGAAGAATCTCTTGTCTGTATCCGCACTTGACAAGAGGACAAAGTGTGCAAATGTAACAAGGCTTTGTATGGGTTGAAGCAATCTCCTTGTGCTTGGTATGAGAAAGCTGACACTCCTTTGGTCAAACAAGGCTTTCGTAAAAGTCCAACAGAAAGCACATTGTATGTAAAGCGTGAGGGTGATGTACTTCTCATTGTGGTTCTTTATGTTGATGACTTGCTGATCACTGGACCAAATGAGAGACATATTGCTGAATTTAAGGCTGATTTGAATGCTACTTTCAAGATGAAAGATTTGGGGCTGTTGCATCATTATTTGGGTATACAGTTTAAGCAATGTGATGGTGGTATTGCCTTGTGTCAGAAAAGTTACATAGAGACATTGCTATGTAAGTTTGGACTTGAGGATTGCAAACCTATTGCCACTCCCATGGAAACAAGTTTGAAGTTGAGTCTACATGATGCTGGTGATCCTGTTGATGTCACTCTTTACCAAACTGCTGTTGGCTGCCTCATTTATGTATGCAACACGTGGCCGGATATTCAGTTTGCAGTCTCACAGGCCAGCAGATTTATGCATATCCCAGGGTCTAAGCATTGGTAGGCTGTCAAGAGGATTTTCCGCTACCTTAGTGGCACTTTACATCTTGGCTTGTTTTATCCCAAGGGGGGATCATTGCCGCCAGACTTACATGCTTTTTCGGATTCAGATTGGGCTGGTTGTTTTGACACGCGAGTGTCCACAAGTGGTTTTTGTTTCATGATTTGCAGTTCATGTATATCATGGTTGAGCAAGAAGCAACCTACTGTGGCCACTTCGAGTTGTGAGGCTGAGTACAGGGCAGTCTTCACAGCTACGGTTGAGTGTGTATGGCTCAGACGCCTTATGGTTGATTTGGGTGTTGGACAGGACACTGCCAACACTATCTACACTGACAATCAGAGCGCATTGGCAGTTGCGAGGAGAGGCTCTCAGTAGGAGAGATCAGCTTGGCTTATGTGCCAACACAGGACAACCTTGCAGATCTTTTCACAAAGGCATTGTCTTGTGAGAAGCTTGAAGCTTTCCGCAAAGATTTGGGCTTACTCCCCTTTGTGGACTGATCCTGTCCTCAGGGCATGGCAATTCCCTTTACTCATGTGCCAGCTCTCGTTCACCGCATCACTCCAGGGGGGATTTGTTACCATATACATGTGGTAGTGATGTGTGTGAACACACTAGGACCACTGGGGCATTTTTTCCCTGGTTTTTTCCCCCGTGCATTGTATATACGCCCATCACTCTAGGGCTATCTATCTTTCCATTGCACACTAAGTATACACTCTCCATTGTGTGCCTTGAGCTTCCTTCGTCTTCTCCAAGCTGTGTGTGTTTCTCTGCAACCCTAATTCCAACAATTCCATGGTAGATTTCTTTTCATTTATTCTAGCACACATATTTTCTCGATAACGTCGCCTCTTATATCTCTTACTCTTCTTGTCTAATTTTTGATTACGGTTGATCTCTAGTGAAGAGTCACTATATGAATCGCTACTTGTGTCTTTTGCTCTTCTTGATAGATTGTCATCTAGGGTACCACTGGGCCCTGAATGGTTTGTCCCCACATTTGCACCAAGATTTAACTCACATTCTTCATCCTCAGAGTCGATTTCAATTGATGATTCTGACTCTGAATCGTGTGGGCTATAGTCTTGTGAGACGCTACTGGTTCCAATGTCAGTCAAGCCTTCATCTTGTAGGTCATCAAAAGCTATATGTATTGATCCTATCAAATTTAAAGGTATAAGTTGTGGCATTTCATCCCCCTCAAGTGTTACCCAGATTGTCCCTCTATTTCGCAAGTGTCTATGGTTGTTGCTAGGTAGACCCAATCCACATTGTCAGACCCAGTCATCCCAAGTAGAACATCCATATAAGGAGAATCTTCCCCAACATCAATGTCCATTTTATACGTGTAATAATACTACAATGGGGCTGAGTGAATTGTGGTGTCAGATCTATGATCAATTATAAATCTGTTTCCTAGAGGATGTACCCAACCAGTTACAAGATCAACTCAAATGACAGAATCTTGGAACTGCAAGTAGACATGGTTTTTATACCAGTCATGCACCATTTTTTCTTCCCTCATAAAAGGACGTCCTAAGATCATTTTAGATGACATAGTGTTCTTGGAAAAATCCATAACAATGAAGGTATTCCTTATTTTTTGTCCAAAGACCTTGATCTTGAAATCTTCTAGCATCCCAATAAGCTTAACAATAGTCCCATTGGCCATCTTTACCACTATGTTTGTGGTCCCAAGGTGAGGTCGCCCCATAGTTTCCCATCAATTTTTAGTCAGAATGCTAACTCCAGCGCCACCATCAAGGATTCCCTTCACAATTAATCCCTTGGTAGTGATTGGTATGGTTGCATTGGATTCATCACCTTCAAAGTATTGTCCCAACTTGCTAACATGTATTTCAACAACAGAGTTCTCATCTAGGTTGGGTTGTGGATCTAAGTGTTCCTCCTCCATAGGCATTCCCTAGCTCCATCCATCCATCTGTGCAAATTGTGGTAGCCCGACTTGTAGTTCTCCATTGAGGAAAGCTTGAAGAGCTAAGAATAGCTCGGGGTCTCCATATAGTTTGGACATGATGGTGGTTCTAACTTCTGAAGCCATGAAATCCATCAATTTGACAATATTTAACGGCACCTTTTGGGCTTCAGTCCTTAGACGTGGGGAAGATGGGATCTCCATTTCTTTGATAGGGTCAAGTAATCCCTCTATAAACATTCTCTCTAATAAGAAGGGAGTACGTCCACTTTCCCATGACTTAAAGTCACTTTCTTCTTGGATGACACTTGGTATGGCTAGTGGTCTATGGACTTTCTAAGGTTGCTTTTGCGTAGGGAACATTGTGTTGGTAATCTGGATCTGCCTAGGTGTTGTCTCTAGATCCCTTTGGGTCTCTTCTACCAAACTCCTTAATTGCTTGACTCGCTCGATCTCCTCTATAGGTTTTGAGTTCCTATCTTCTCATTGGGTCCTGGCCATTGTGGCTCATGACCATCTTTCTTGTTTGTTTCTTTCCTAGTGGTCGTGTTGGTCTCCATGGTTTTGCCTGAATCAAAATCCTCTTTAGCGTCGTTCATATATAGGGGTGGTCACCAGTCCCTGTGTTGGTCTTTGAACTGGGGTCTGACTTCGCTGCTTTTGCCGATCTCTTCCTTCGTGTTTTTTTCTTTTTCTGAGATTGGGCAATTGATGCTGTGTCTCTTTCTTCAAAGAATATATTTTTGGTTTTGGAGCATCGATCGTGTGAGTATATTTACTGGTATCACATGTGTACTTTCTGTTGGTTCCTTAGTAACCTCAATTAAATTCAATGGTGTTATCTTTGGCGCATTTGGATTATTAGGACATTGGGCAATAAAATGATCTATGCCACATCGATTACACATGAGTATCGGCATTGTAGGTGTGCTTGCTTGATTGGTTTGCATCAGTGTGGCATTATTTTGTAATCTAGTAGGACATTCAGCTACACAATGTGGACCTCCACACTCATAGCATTGAAGAGGTGGTCTCTTGGCAGTGTAATTGGTATTTTGGCCTCTTGCCGCAAGAGCAGCTACTTGATAGACAAATTTAACGTGTCCTCAGTAGTCCTCCATGTAGTATTGTGGATTTTCTCCAAGTGAGTCAATCCCATAGGCAATGTTAGGGTCTATATCTTCCTCACAGCCTTCCAAACCAACAATAGATGACCCACAACCCACTTGATTCATAGAAGTGATTCTCGGATGTGGTGGTTGCGGTCCTAGTACCGGAGGTGGTAAGGGTATTGTTTGAACAACATTTTGGGCTCTAGGGACCATGTGTTGTGACATTTGTTCAAGAGGCGGGGCCGGCATCAATGTAGGCACTTGAGGTGTATCCGTCCATGCTAAGGTTGGTCTATTGGCCATCGCACATTCATATACTATGCAATCCTTAGCTTGATGACCATATCTCCCACATGCATTGAAATTCGCATTAAATTCTACAAGTAGGGCATTCAGTGGTACTATGTGGACCATAGAAAACTGAGCACCATTGTTGCTCCCTTCTTGGATACATATGGTTGTTTTGTGGAGCATGATTGTCTCTAAGACTCTCTTGAATGGCCTTGGTGAGATCTTCTAAAGTCATCTCATATATCTTTGGCTCTTTAGCAATAGGCTTTATGGTCATTGACTCATGCCTTGATGCTTGCGAGCTAGTAGATTCAGGCTCAATAGACAGTCTTTCTCCTTGAATTATTAAGTTATCCTCCAGTTGGATCACATTGGTGGTGACTGCTTCCCAAGTGGTGATTCCTCTAATGACTAGGCCATTGTAGACTCATGTTGTAGTCCCTTAATGAATCTATCGAGCAATTGGCTATTATTGAAGCACTCATTTGGATTACAACGAGAATTCAAATGCTTCAAACGACTAATAAAGTCTCTCACCGACTCTCCTTCCTCTCGTTGTGCTTTCTGGAGCTGAGATGCTACACCCCAAAGTACTTCCTCTCGTATGTACTCTTCTAAGGACAGTCTCCTAAGAGTAGGGTAAATCATTTTTTCTTCCACCCTTAGGGTTCTATACCAATCTCCATTCTTCCCACTTAAGGTTAAGCTTAAAGCATTACTCTTATGCAGGTCATTGTGTTCTCCTACAAAATCTCATATTTGTTTGAACACTTCGATATGCTTTCTCACATCCTCGTCTCCAATAAATTTTTGTGTGAGCTTGGCTATCTGTACTGCTTTACTTCTAGGCTCTCTATCAGGCGTGTTACGTATATTCTTAGCAATAGGCTGATTGATAGCTTGAACAAAGGTTGCCAAGTCACCTAAGTGAGCAGGTATAGTGGGGACAGGCGCTCTCGGGACTGCATGTGGAATGGGGGTTGGCATTGGGCTTGGCGTATATGCCACCCTTGAGTAGTCTTCAGTCTTATGATATACTATACACACTACTTCATATATAAAGACTAGGACCTTAAGTGAAGGGAGGGCATGTGGACAAGTTCCTTAAGTCCTCCACCATTCTTTTCACACTCACCCTTTGGATTTACTAATTCTAGCCCTCTTCCCACCTAGGAAAAGACTAGTTTTAGGATTCCGAGGGCTGTACGTAACCGAATTGGGGGCTGTAAAGCATGACACGTCCCTCTAGCCAAGACGCTTGTTTTGAGCTATCACACACCATATTCCATGGCTTGGTTAAAAAAGGGACCAAAAATAACAAAAAATTTGGGTTGTAAACACCTAAAAAACTAGGTGAGCGGCCTTCACAGGCACTCACCAACACTTCTAGAGTGTTGAGGTCACATGCACCTACACTCTGGTCGTATGCTAGAGGACGAGCACATAGAGAGTGTCTCCGTTTATTCTAGCACTCATTATTCCTCCACCCTAGGCTCTAGGCCCTTAGCCGGGAACCCAAGGTAGTACCACTCAGGACCCACATATTGCGTCTAGTGACTCTTCCTCTGACTACGACGTCATGGAGGGTTACCCAATGCCTAATCTCAAAAGCTCAAGCCAAGACATGCTTGCCATGGGCCCACGGTCCGGGCCGAGCGTGCTTAGTCGCTTGATGGGAACTTTTAGTAGAGCCACTCGCTCCGAATATGGAGCTAACAATATAAATGAGGGGGGTGGTGAAGTAAATTCGCCATTCATGACCAACGTAGACCCCATGCTCCTTGAGAGTGTGCACGTGAATACTCCATTCACTGCACCCCTTGACTCTTCAGAGCTATTCCCCTCTAAGGTTATATTACCGGATGATAGAAGCCTTGCCGAAGTGCAAGAGGTTGAGCGGTATATCATTGCGGCTAGGGAAAAGGAAATCAAGAGTTTATGTAGGGTAGAGCAACGAAGAGAGCTAAAGGCGAAGGCCCCTATGTCAACATCCATGCTAGGAGAGCAATCGAGTGCGCCTGAATTAGCGACCACTAAGTGTCAACCCATAGAGAGTCACATTGCATCTAGTTCAAAGGACACCCTAGCACCTCAATCCTAGATGGAGCATTTCTAAACGAAAACTGGGAGTATGAACTACAAATGGAGACTTAAACCGACCTATAGACATGTCACACATATCACATGGGTTGGTTAGATGTCCTACAATCCACAACGGGTGCTACTAGTATAGAGGATCAACAACAAAGAGTTTGGGAGGTCATCCATAGGGTTATTGAGTTGGAGAGATAGAACAAGGGGATCCACATGCCTTCAACGGGTCTCATAAGATTCTTGGATACAGGGAAGGCTAAGCAACCAACTTTATCACAAATGGAGTCTCCCTCGATAAGCCCGATGAATCCTCCATATGTTGTTTCACCAGGGGTTTTGGTACAATCTGAGCCCACAAGTGATAGCTTTACCTTTCCAAGTTTAGCTCATCTTTCTCTTGATGACACCACGGCTACCATGCCTACCCCAGTGATGGGCATGACAAAAAACACGCCATGGACCTCATTTGTTAGTAAAGCACCGCTACATGGTAGCCCAATGCTTGCAACAATACCTACAAGTGTGTATCAATCATATGCACCTATAGGTCCTCGTACTCATGTAACCTACCCCTCCCATTGTTTTAATAACTTATGCTCCACAACCACAACATCCAAGCTCTTATTTCAATGGGACCATACCAGCTACCACGTCTGCTAGGCCTAGGGCCACACATATGAACTTTTGGCCACCACATGGCACGACACCGTATCAAACTTGGAGAGGCCTGGGCTTGGGCTTGGGCTCGGGCTCGGCCTCGGGTTTTGACCCCGATCCTTTCTTTTAAAATAAGTTTGTTTAAATTTTCTTTTTTTATTTTGAGTTTCTTTTTAGTTTCTTTTTTTTTGTTTTGATAGACATTTTGAGCGGTTTTTAATTTTTTTACTTTTTAAAATTTTTAAATAAAAATCATTCTTTTCAATGGATAATGTTGCGCATGGACGTCGAGCTCACATGCGCGCACAACAACTCTATGTACCTCTGTCTAACCTACTTGCACAGCTAACACACATCTAACACATTTGATTAACACTAATTACCTCTGCTAACACACTGTCTAACACAAAACTGCACACTCAGAGATACAGTCAACCTTCTCACTGTCGACTCTACTGCTCTCTGTATACTACACATTACTGGTCTAAGTACTAACTAATAGATCTGCTAACCTTGCACATTACAGATCTAACAAATGTAACAACAACAAGTACAATGCAACACTTACAGAGCTTTTAAAAACTTGCTAAAACTGCGCATTATAGTCAATTAACAGTTCTATCACAAACTCAGACAAAAGCATGAAAACAAATGGAAAAAAGGCTTCCAGAGGTAGCACTGAGTGCTCCTCAAGCTTAATGCAAGGTAGTCCCCGGCAGCAGCGCCAAAAATGTGCGCTTGCTGCACGTGTCAAAGGCTGGAATCTTTCCTGTGCACTGTGTGCGAGCCTCGAAGGCTGCAAGCACACAACTAGATAGTCCTAGCAAGCTCAAAGAAACAATGGTGTGTCAATCACCGCTCAATGCTTCTGTCGTGAAGGATCTTGTGCTGTGAAGAGAAGGAATCGTCGTCAATCCCATCGCAATGCTCAATCACACACACACACACTCTCTCTCTCTCTCTCACTCACACACACACACACACACACACACACACACACACACACACACACACACACACACACACACACACACACACACACACACACACACACACACACACACACCTGAGCACACGAAGAAGAAGGAGATAGAGATAGATCAAGAGAACTTCTTAGCTTACACCTCAAAGAATGAGGATTTTAAAGTCAAATGGACCTTTTATAAGAGTTTGACCCATTCACACATGGGTGCCCACAGTGTCTGGTTGTTGCAAAACTACCATAAAAATAAGATAAGTGGTGCGCTACTCATCGGTGATCACCTACACACATATTGGACCAAGAAGCCCTACCCATATCATAAAATCTAATATCTAACCAACCCAAATGATTTTCTCATATTAAACTGATCACTTAATGTGGGAGAACAAACAGAAACAAGGGTTAAGATACATATGTGCTTATAGATCTATTTCAACACGAGGCCACTGGTAAAGGGGCCCAAATTAGAAATGGTCTATCAAAGAGCAAGGCTAACCAATGGAGCAAAAGACCTTAGGGTTGGCTTCATTGAAGCCTCTAAAGGTAAGTGTTAAAAGCCTTAAGACATAGTCTTTAATTCTTAAACTTTAGTCAATTAAGGTCCAAGAAGGCAAGGGGGCAGCTTGCTTAAGTAAGGGCTGTGATTAAGTAGGGGGCATGCCTGCTTACCAAGTTCACAGAACTTGCTACAAAGGAGGGGGGAGCCCTACAAAGGAGGAGGTGAGTAGTGTGTGCACACCTCACCAAGGGCCCATACTCTCATGACAGGAAAGGGGCTACACATCAGGTGTAGAGGCACACTGATCAAGCAGGCAAGGGTTGTGCTTAAGCAAGGGTTGTGCTTAAGCAAGGGGGGTGCTAGCTTAACCTCACAAGAGGGAAAGAAGGAAATTTTTCAAGAGACTACAGACCTTGCCCCAAAGGGAGACAAGCTCTCATTGGCTAGAGGGCTACATGGCCCAGTGAGCTTCAAGGGAAGCCTATGAAAGGGGGTCAACCAAGCTACCTCTCTCTCTCTCTCTCTCTCTCTCTCTCTCTCTCTCATTTTTGAGAATCCCATGAGCCATCTCTCTCTCTCTCTCTCTCTCTCTCTCTCTCTCTCTCTCTCTCTCTCTCTCTCATTCTTCTCTTCACACACTCTTGTGAAGCAAGAACTTCATCTCCTTCTCCAGGCTTGAGAAGTTGAGTGCCTACTATAATAAGCTCTTGGCTATGGATGCAAATCCACACAAGAGAATGCTTATGCTTGCTTATCAATCTCTCTAATCTACATTATCACTATGCTAAGCTATACTACAAGAGCTATGAGTGATTATGTGCAAGGGGGTATTGCTTTCTCATTGAGCTACTTCTACTTCTCTCTTCTTCCTCACTCCCTGCCAGCTCTCCTCACCTTTCATGGTGTTTGAGATCTTGAGATTGAGGCTGGGCATTTTTCAAGTTCATGCTAATCATGTTTATTGTGGTTGTTATGCTAATGCTTGGTGAGTGAAGGTTGCCATCTTCACCTCATCAAGAAGTCTCAAGGAACACAATCAATTGTATTATTGTAAACAAGTCTTCCATCATGGAAGAATCTATAATACAAATGTCTATTGGAGGGGGGACTGGCTCCAACTAATTTGGTCCTCTATTGGTGTCAATTTCTCTGAACTCTGACTCTCTTTTACAACTATTGTTCATGTCATGTTAATGAAGTAATGTGTTAGTGTTGCTCTCTCCATCCAAGCACTTTCTTTCTCACTCTATATCTATACACAAAAGAATGCTCAAGGAAATGCTCAATATGTTATTCACTTTCCGCTCCAACTCAAGTTAAAAGGCTAATCCCATTACATTGGTATCAAAGCATTTGGTTTCTCTTTTCTTGCTTAAGAAGAGAGGTCCTTAAGTAGCCTATTAATGGCATATGTTATTAAGTATATGAGGGTAAGTGGAACTAGGATCTATTATCGATTTTGTTGAGCCCACTATGTGGGATATGGTGCACACCGCGAGAGCTTTGGACTTAATAATGGAGTCTTTTTAGACTTGCCTATGGATTTACCATTATTGAGCCATAAGAAGTTCGAAAGGAGATAGCCCTCGGCAACTCTGTTATGTTAGACCTACTCCTCTACTCTCTATAATTAACCACTTCGACCTGTGGGTGTAGATACTTAAGAGCCGATTTTCAAAGGCTAAGAGGAGTGGCAACTAAGGTTTTGAATTGCCAAAGCATACAGTAAGTACATACATAAATTTTATTAACATGCCTGACAATAATCAAGAGAATAGAATGAACATTGATAGCTTTGATTTTGCACATGAAGGTGCTAATGATGATGCCCCCATGTTTGTGAACTATCTCATCACTAGGTTGTAGCAAGCTATGGGCAACCCTGCTTTGCAAGCCAAAGTTACTCAACAACTTCGTGCTTATGGAATTTCCCTTCCTCTCCAAGAGGAGAGGGAGATTAGGAGGCCTCTTGAAGAGAACCCCGAAAGAAGACTCTCTCCCATTCGAGAGGAGGAATCCAAAGAGCAAGAAAGAAATGAAAGTTTAAGTTCATCTGAAGATGTGGCTCCACGAAGACGTCGGTCTAAACAATCGCCCACTCCTCTCAAGAGGGAAAAATCAACACATAGTCGTTCTCCTTGTCACTCCAAAATGGAAGAGAGGAAACAAAGGAAGAAAAGGGCTAGGAAGAGGTCACCCTCTTCTCCTTCTTCTTCACCTTCCTCCTCTTTTGACGAAAGCTATGGCTATTCTCCTAGAGAATACAAGAGGGGAGGACATCCCAAATCATTCCCTGCATGGCGTAGGTCCCAAAAGCTAATGAAGTTCAAACAGGGAGGAAAGAGTATCTCTTTTCTTACCTATGATGGCACCTTTGGTGCTACCGACAAAGTGTTGGACTTCATCCAACAATTTGATGCTTCCTTTGGAGACGAGGGCTTTATGGAGTCTTCCAAGCTACGCCATGTAGCTGTACACTTTCAAAAATTAGCTTGTCAATGGTGGGCTAGCCTTTGTGGCAACGGTGAAGACCCAAAGACATGGAAAACTCTACGATTTTCCATCATGAAGCAATTCCTTGCAAGCGATGCAAAGGACAAAGTGCTTACCAAATGGCGCAGCTTGAAGCTTCTCTCTCATGAGTCTATTCACAAGTATGTAGACAACTTTTGGGATTTACATCTCAAGGCTACTGTCTTTCAAAAGATAGACTTTGCCGAGCAAAGGCAACAATTATGTGTGGGATTACCTGAAGAGATGGCCGAATACATCAACTCTCAACGGCTTGGTACTATTAGCGAAGTAATCCATCATACCATGGTTGCTTCATGCATCAATTTCCATCAAGGGGCTCAATGAAATGGTAAGCCCATGGAAAACAAAGACAAAAATGATGCAAAGGGG
This sequence comes from Adiantum capillus-veneris, assembly GCF_014529385.1. Taxonomy (NCBI): domain Eukaryota; kingdom Viridiplantae; phylum Streptophyta; class Polypodiopsida; order Polypodiales; family Pteridaceae; genus Adiantum; species Adiantum capillus-veneris. Next base: position 6,068,366 of record NC_140943.1, read on the forward strand.
AAGACCAATGCTCAAAATTCTTCACAAGGTACTTCCACCAAGAACAACAACAACAATTGGTCAAAGGAGAAGGGAGTTTACAAAGGTAAAAACAAACTCTCCTGAAGAACTTGAAGCTTTTCGCAAGGACCATAAGTGTTTCAAGTGTGGGGAGCAAGGAGATGGCTATCGTTCTTGCCCCAAGAAGAATACTCACAATGAGACTCCTAGGGCTTCCACCATCGAAGCTCCAAAAGAGGATGCTCATTGCAAAGGATCATCACTTTCCTATGCTTGGGGAAAGGTAAGAGAGCATGATTCCTTCATCTTGTTTGACCTTGGTTCTACTCACAACTTCATATCAACGGAGTTGGCCACCAAGTTGGGCATTCAAGCTTTCGAGATGGGAGATATAGTAACAACTGATGCAACTTTCAAGGGACAACAAGTCTCAATTACTCCCTTGATTGGGAAGTTGAGGCTTCATGTCCAAAGTTATGTCGACAAAGAAGACTTCTTCATCTCTGCTCTAGTCCAACATGAGGATGCTATCCTAGGGGCGCCATGGTTTGATCGCATGCCTGTCAATATGAAGTTCCCTGAAAGGAGAATCTACTTCACCTATAGGGGAAAGAACATGTATATAGATGCTAGTGAGCGTGGTTGCACTATTCCACTTGTAAATCCTCTTGCTTTTAATAAGTCAATGAAGAGCTTAGTTTTTGCGTACATGATTTTTTTCAAAGAGTCTCTAAAAGATCCTAATGTTTCATCAAATGTAAATGATAGGAATCAAGAAGAGTTAGACTTGTCAAATTTTTTAATGGGATTCCAAGATGTGTTCATCAATGATATCACTACGGACTTACCTTCAAAACGAGGGGATGATGACCATCGTATTGAGCTCCTTCCACGAAGCTCACCACCTAAGAAGCCTCCTTATCGAGTCTCTCAAGCTCAACAAGGGAGATCATGAGGCAAGTACAGGAATTGGTAGACAAAGGGATGGTGAGGCCTAGTTCCTCTCCCTTTTGTTCTCCAGTCCTTTTAGAGCAAAAGAAGGATGGTACATACCGTATATGTGTGGACTATCGAGCACTAAACCATATCACTATCAAAAAAAGATTTCCTGTGCCTTGGGTAGAAGATCTATTTGATAAGCTACAAGGCTCTACCTACTTCAGTAGGATTGACCTTAAGAGTGGATATCATCAAATAAGGATAGTGGATAAGGATATCCTAAGGACCGCGTTTCGCACAACGTTTGGTCTTTATGAATATCTAGTCATGCCTTTTGGCTTGACTAATGCACCAACTACATTCAATTGTTCAATGGAGAAAATTTTTAGACCATACCATAAATTCACTTGAGTGTTCTTTGATGATATCATCATCTACTCCAAGTCTTTGGAGGAACATAAGCAACATTTCCAAGTGATTTTTCAAGCATTGAGGGAGAATAAGCTTTTTCTCAACCAAAAGAAAAGCGAATTTTTCCTTCAAGAGATTCAATACCTAGGTCATATTATCTCTCAAGATGGTATCTGTATGGATCCATCAAAGTTAGAGGTAATAAAAGCATGGCCTAACCCAAGGAATCTACATGAGCTAAGAATTTTTATTGGTTTGTGTGCATACTATAGACGCTGCAAGAGATTCAATACCTAGCTTGATGACTAAGGTACTTGAGGTACTTGTTATACTTAATGAGGAAGTTGCTTGAGAAGCTTCCTATGCATGGGGGGTAAGATGCTTGAGTCAAAAAGAGACCCTACACACTTAATGAGGAAGCTGCTTGAGAAGCTTGCTATGTATAAAAGTCCCAAAGTTAGGGGAATCTTTGACCAAACCTTCCACACACCCAAGGGGCACCCCTTTTCTAAAAGGGCACATGGGATACATGTCAGACTCTCACTAAGCTTAACCACATGGGGTGCTTGAATTCTATTGGTTGGGCTAAAGAGAGGTCCAATGAGCTTCTACTTACATCCAACAAATATCTAGATATTTTCAAGCTCTCTCTCTCTCTCTAAGGGGTAAGGAGGACAATTGTCAAAAGACTACCCATGTACTTGTCTGCATGCTGCATGTGATTGGCTAGGGGAAGAGGGGTCCAATGAGATTAAAGCATGTGGAAAAGCTACCACTTGCCCAAAGCAAGGAGGGGGGGTGCTAGGGGCATATACTCCACACACACACACACTCATTTGGAGGGGCATTCTCACTTGGTGAAAGTTGAGAAACACCACCTCCTTCTCCAAGCTTGTGAGAAGTGAGAGCCTACATCAACACTCTTGGCTATGAAATGCAAATCCAACCAAGAGTCATGCTTCAATGCTTAAGCTTGCCATCTTCCCCATATCCATTACTATGCTATTATGTATGCTAGCAAGAAGAGTAATGATAAGTGAGGAACTATTTCTTTCTCCTATGGAATGTTTCTTCTTCCTCTTCTCTACCCTCATTCCCCGCTAGCTCTCTCCACCTTCGAAGGTGTTTGAGGCCTTGGGACTGAGGCTTGGGATAGTTAATGCTTTCTACAAGTTTATGTTATGCTTGTGATGCATGAAGCTTTCCATCTTCATTGCATCACGTAGGTCACAAGGAACACAAAGATTGTATTGTACCAAGTCTCTCTTGATGGGAGAAACTATAATAAAAATGCCTATTGGAGGGGGGACCGGATCCATATGAATCCGGTCCTCAACTATTGTCATGTTCTCTAAACTCTCTCTCTTGCAAAAGTATTGTTCATGCCAAGTTAACTAAGTACCATGTTTATATTGCTACCATCAATTAAGTTCACCCACAATGCTCACAAAGTAATCTCTTAAAAATGCTTCACCTATTTTCCTAATTCCGCTACTCTCAAAGTTCATAGGCCATTTTCATTACAAGTGACTACGACTTTATCTATTCGACCTCATAGTCGAGGACAACTATGATTTCAAGAGAGAGGTAATGTCATAAAATCTAATATCTAACCAACCCAAATGATTTTCTCATATTAAACTGATCACTTAATGTGGTAGAATAAACGGGAACTAGGGTTAAGATACAGATGTGCTTATAGATCTATTTCAACACGGGGCCAATGGTAAAGGGGCCCAAATGAGAAATGGTCTATCAAAGAGCAAGGCTAACCAATGGAGCAAAAGACCTTAGGGGTGGCTTAATTGAAGCCTCCAAAGGTAAGCGTTAAAAGCCTTAAGACATAGTCTTTAATTCTTAAACTTTAGTCAATTAAGGTCCAAGCAGGCAGCTTGCTTAAACAAGGACTGTGCTTAAGCAGGGGGCCTGTCTGCTTACCAAGTTCAAAGAACTTGCTACAAAAGAGGGAGAGAGCCCTACAAAGGAGGGAGGTGAGTAGTGTGTGTGCACCTCACCAAGGGAAAAGGGGCCACATGTCAGGTGTAGAGGCACACTGCTCAAGCAGGCAAGGGCTGTGCTTAAGTAAGGGGGGTGCTAGCTTAACCTCACAAGAGGGAAAGAAGGAAATTTGTCAAGAGGCTACACACCTTGCCCCAAAGGGAGCTAAGCTCTCATTGGCTAGAGGGCTACATGGCCCAATGAGCTTCAAGGGAAGCCTAGGAAAGGGGGTCGACCAAGCTACCTCTCTCTCTCTCTCTCTCACATTTTTGAGCATCCCACGAGCCATCTCTCTCTCTCATTCTTCTTTTCATACACTTGTGAAGCAAGAACTTCATCTCCTTCTCCAAGCTTGAGAAGTTGAGTGCCTAATACAATAAGCTCTTGGCTATGGATGCAAATCCACACAAGAGAATGCTTATGCTTGCTTATCAATCTCTCTAATCTCCATTATCACTATGCTAAGCTATGCTACAAGAGCTATGAGTGATTATGTGCAAGGGGATATTGCTTTCTCGTAGAGCTACTTCTACTTCTCTCTTCTTCCTCACTCCCTGCCAGCTCTCCTCACCTTTCATGGTGTTTGAGGTCTTGGGATTGAGGCTAGGCATTTTTCAAGTTCATGTTAATCATGTTTATTGTTGTTGTTATGCTAATGCTTGGTGAGTGAAGCTTGCCATCTTCACCCCATCAAGAAGGTCTCAAGGAGAACAATCACTTGTATTGTAAACAAGTCTTCCGTCATGGAAGAATCTATAATACAAATGCCTATTGGAGGGGGGACCGGCTCCAACTAATCTCGGTCCTCTATTGGTGTCAATTTCTCTAAACTCTCACTCACTTTTACAAGTATTTTTTGTGCCATGTTAATGAAGTAATGTGTTAGTGTTGCTCTCTCCATCCAAGCACTTTCTTTCTCACTCTACATCTACACACAGAGGAATGCTCCATTAAAAGGCTGATTCCATTACAGTCCATGACTCAATCAAATAAATAAAATGCGTCCGTCAAAGGTGATAGGGTGTCCGTGATGGCTAACAAACCAAATCAATGTGGTGAATTCATGATTTTTTTCGCTTGCTATTGTCAGGCTTTATTTTCTTCACAACCCTTCCTAGTAAACAAAAAGTTGACAAATAATTTTTTTTAATGGTAATTGTTGAATCATGACCCATGCTTGTTGTCCACAAATTGTCAATTTTTTCTTGTTAATAAAACATGTAAGGGGCATAGAAACTACCTTTGCATATGCATAGGCAATGTCTACGGTTCATAGAATCATGACACATGCTTGTCATCCACAGATTGTCAATGCTATCTTGTTAATAAAACATCTAAAAGGATATAGACACTGTCTATGCATATGAATAAGGTAATACCACCATGGTTGTTTATGTCTATTGTCCCACATGATTTTCTATAGAGAGAAGTACACACACCCTATGTTGTTGTCTAGGGGTTGCTTCTACTATTGTACCATGTGATTGTTTGTTAAATGTCTCTGTCTACTATAGTTGGTTTTATAGGGGGAATGGTTGAATAAAACCTTCTCCATGTGATGGGTCTCCTAAACCATGCAGAGTATGCACTACTAGTTATAGAGAGTTTTTTTTTGTGCACCTCTCTCTCTCTCTCTCTCTCTTTTTCATGCTGCCACCTCGTGGCTTCTCCTTCCCCATCTAGTCCCAACAATGATATAGAAAGAGTTACAATGCAAGTTGTGAAAAAATAAATTAAGGGGCTAGTACCATCGTCGATAAGATTTGTGGAATCCTTGCCTGATAATTATACATTTGAGGTTTTTTTCTCAAAATCAAACACATTAGATACTAAACAATTGCTTTGGTTAGTATCATAGTCAAGATCATACCCCTCACTGTAGTCAACTTCAGGTATGTTGTCTTTTAGAGGAGGTTCTTGAATTAGGTGTTGATGGAGCCTTGTTGATTGTTGTTATGGATCACCATTGGGATGCATCATTACTGGTATCTTTGTTGGTTGAATATTTATAGCATAATGACCAACTTGGAGACCCTAAAACATTTCACCTTGTTGGAGCCATCAAAAACTTGATTATGATTTTGTAATTTTTAAGGAGTGGTGTTCTCATGTTGAGGATCATTGTGGTTCTCGGTCTGATGATGAAACATTGAAGAAGAATTTTCATATTTGCATCTCTTGAAGAAAGTAGGACTTTGGTTCTTGTTTCTGTCAAAATAACAAAAAAAGGAAGGCTTTATGTGCTAGTTAGTAGCCGAAGACTCAACATTCTAGCTTTGTCCTCCATTATTCTTCTTAGTATTGAGAGAAAAATTGATAGCTCTAGGAAAAGGGCTCAAACATATCCACCGCATCACCATGGTAAGGAGTTAAGCTTGAAATAAAATTACGCTTTTACTATATCCTACTAAGATTCTCCATAGTTTGCAAAATTGGATCAAATAGCTCAAAAATAGTCAGCATAAGCTTGTACACTTTTATTCCTACCATGTCCTTGAACTAGATTGTTGGGTGTTCATCCCATGAATTTGTATGGGTAAAAATTACAATAGAAACAATCCTTGAAATGCAAACCATTCATATGGGTGTTCACCATGCTATTTATTTGCATTCCACCTTAATGCACACACTATATTTGTGAGATAATTAGATGCACATTAGACTTTGTCACGCAAAAAAAATTCCTTTTCATGAAATCAATTATCTAGTTGACTAACCGAAATCAAAACTATGCTCACATCTTTAATTCCATCAAAATCTTTAAAAGTGAAATCTATACTTTTGATTTTATTCTTCTTGATGCAGGTTTAATGCATGATGCATGCAACTATTTATCTTCAAACTCGAGATATCACTTGTGCTCATATGCAAGGCTTTGTTAAAAATTAATAAGATGCTCCATGATTGTGTGTGTTTCAGGAAAGTGCACCATGAGTGTGTGTAATATTTGAGTAGTTATGCAAGCAAACGCAATTATATTGAATTGAAAATACTTAGCTATCTATGGCTATTTGTAAGTCCCTGGGACCGCCATGTCTGAATCCTCCACCCAACCTCCCTTTATAGCGACCTGGCTCTAGGATCCCTTCCCACTGGCAGCCGGCACTTGATCGCCCTTGGCTCGGTCCTTGACCTCCGAGGTTGTTGCCGTTGGCATGAAATTACTCCCTCCTTGGAGAACCATTTTCCTCCTTAAAAAACAAAAGTGGTTGTATCGTCATAAGAACACTAATGTTTTCCATAGTGGCATCCTTCATGGATCCATCTGTTCATTTGATCGAAGCACGGTTCAGTAGGATGCTCAATGAAACCAAGAGTAACGTCTCGCTTTTTTTCCACATTGTTGTCCCTTTGCAACCGTCTTGTGGAATTGGTCAATATCCATCATAGTGGGTAGACTCCATTTAGAACCTTGAGTATGCTAAACGAGTTATCACAACTAAGATGTACTCGAAAGAGTACCTCTTTTCACTTTCCATGAAAGTAACTAGCTAATGTAACTCATCAGCAAAGTTTAAGTCCTTGACTTGTGATCTTATCGCATCAGTAAACAACCCCACCATAACTAGTGTTCAAGGTTGAGAACCTGCCTTAAACATGAATGGACTAAACCAAGTCACAAACATCCTTTACCTTATGGTAAACAAACTGCAACTAGAGCGATACATGCTAGCTAATTGGATTGCTTGGTGCTAACATACGCTCTTCGCATATCCTTTAGCACAAGGTTACACTTGTAACTTCCTATCCTCTTTGGATAACTCACAGTACTAAGGTGTGGTTAGCAAAAATAGATCCAAACCCACATATCCATGATCATACTTGCCAATACTTATGGTCGTAGCACACATGAAAGGGGTGTGTAAATAGTTTTGAAAAGAAATTAATTACTTTCTACTGCAATAATTTGCAAGCCTAGCTGAAATGTTTAAACCATAATAGAAGGTGAAAACAATGAAACTTTTTCATTAACAACACATAGCCTTGCTATATGCAGAAACAACCATCCATTAATGTTGTTTAACAACACTTGTAACCTTAACAAGTCGTTCTGAGCATCCAACAATTTCAGGCACTGAAATTGTTCCTGATGCGACATGCATGCTGAAAATGGTCTATAAAATGGATTTGACCAGCACCTAGGGACTTTGTTATGACACATAATTGAAATAGCAAGCACCATTGTCAGTCCCAGAGACTCATATTCTCCACATAAGGAATATGTATCAACTAAGGATGTCTAGAAAAAGAACATCCTTCAAGTACGAGATGTACTGGTGTGTGGAGGTAAATGCAAACACTCTACGATGGAAGTGAGAGGGACCCTCGTTAGCCTTGATCCACACTAGCTAAACTGAACTCCTTGAGTTCATAGACCATGTTGTATCCCATGTGACAACATGTGCCAAAATTGCATAATGCAGGAATGTGTATTGGACACTATGGGCCAAAATACTTTGCTCCTACATGACCTTATCATGTCTCTGAAAGAGAAAAATGGATGAAAACATAGAAGTTTATGCATCCTACTTGGAAAAGTAAACGAAAACTTATTCAAAAGAAACAAAACCAAATTAGATGCGTATCTGGAGGCTGAACATTGTGTTCATTTACCTGTAGTCAAAGGACCTACCCAAATTTCCTACCGACAAAGGCCTACGAATACTAATTGAAAATTATTGAAATTCAAGTAGTATCGCACATGTAACCGTGGGTGTTTCCTTTGCAATCCAAACCCCTTGGTTAAAATCTACATTGTCAAACCCCTTGGTTAGACTTTGTAGGAAAACGGCTCAACTAGTAGACAGTAGTAATTGAAGTCAACTTTGGAAGTTGAAATTGTCCACTACCCCTTGGCATCTTGTGGACTTCTTTCCTTGAAAGTGCAAGTGTGAAGGTTCCAAGCACTAACCATCAACACTGAATAAAGTGATTTAGAAATCACGAGGAGGGTCTTATCCCAAAATTGTACTCGTATAGACACTCTTAGTGCTATAGATAAAATAGGAGATCCACTCAAGTTGGAATTGTATTCACAACTGGATCTTTTCTAGAACCAAAAATTTCTAATCTTGGGTTTTTGTGAGCATCCGTACTGTTTGAAATGCTTGCTCTATCTATACACCTTGGTAGAGAATCCTTTGACTTTCAAAAACTCAACGTGACCTTCACACTTAAAGTATGTAGTGCTAAAATAACACCCAAAAAATCAGTAATGGCAAGACTCTTGCTTGTCCATTAGAAGCGATGGGTATTGAACTTGATAGAATTATTCAATCTTGAAAGCAATTACTAATGTATTAAAAACAGATGGCTCTTAGCCATTCCAAAATATGTGTCTCTTAGCCCTTCAAAAATAGATGGCTCTTAGCCTTTCCTGTTACCATATCGACATAGAAAGGTTGTAGTAAAATCATGTCTAATTTCACTTTTTCCGTAGAAAATTAAGAGAGAGAGAGAGAGAGAGAGAGAGAGAGAGAGAGAGAGAGAGAGAGAGAGAGAGAGAGAGAGAGAGAGAGAGAATGTTGGGCTAAGGAAAATTCCTTATTCTACTGTGTGGGATGCCCTCTGTGTATGCCTTTGTGCAACAATGACTATGTCGTTGCTTATCTATAACAGTGTGCTTGTGGACTGTTCTTGTAGAGAGAAATAACATAATTCAAATCTTGATCCACCTACCTTGTATGTAGCCGTGACTGTACCAGAGTGACTGACATATGGCACTTTTCCTGTGAATAAACAAAAAAAAAAAAGTTTGTAGACATCAATAACTTACCTCGTCCTTGACAGAGTAGCTAGTTTTATAGCGGAAGCATATACAATGATGGGGTGTTGTACGTCCATCGTACAAGTACACCATGCATACATATCAAAAAATAATATGCCCTTGGCTTCAATGACAGTCTCAACCATGTGAGCCCTTGGTATATGTGCCTTGTACAATTACATTGGCATGTATACATCACAATGTGTTATTACATAAACTGTGAGCTTATATCCACGGAGTGCCAAAGATGTATGCCATTATCATTGATATGAAGTCAATCAATAACACCTTAGCACATAAGAGAAGCCTTGCTTCACATGAAGTCTGACAAAGCACTTTGATTTGCACATTGAGAAATATTTTTTCAAATAAAAGTTTAAATTACAGAAGAAAGAAACATAATTGAAATTTACTAACCTTGTCGCCCACTTGTGGCCATGTTTTTATTAATTCATAAGTAAGAAGCTCACTCGAATTTGGCTCATAGCCATATGTACTTCTCGAGTGAGTTAGCGTATGTGTCATATACAAGCTCTCGTGACGTAAAAACTACAGACATCTTGGCAAGTTCCCCCAAGTTCGTATGCTAATAGCATATTCCAAACTTGGGGACCCGTGATGCCAAATGCTGAAGAGGAAGCCTTGCTTCACATAAGTACTCATGGAGTTATGGTGCTCATAGCTAGCAGATACTCTTGCCAATTTACAATGTCATAGCAAAAGAAAGTTGGACTTGTTGAGCATTCAGAGATAATCGACCTTGTCAAATTATACAACGTATTGAAAAAAAAAACTTACAAAGTATGTACTTCATACCTGCTTGGCTTGATTATAGTTGTCCTTGACCATATAGATTTGTCTTGATCAACGAATGTGTAAGAATAGTTTTCCGAGAATCCATGCTCTAGCAAAACTGCAAATCCAAAATACAACATAGAGAAATCCCTGTCAGCTTCTCAAGCTGTAACAAGTGGTATTGGGACTTTCCTATCTCGATTATGGCTCATAGCCATTGCACGTCTTACACGATTGATTAAAACAAAGTCCATATTGCACCTTGCCTTTGGAGTAGTTGCCTCTTGCGATAGTGTCAAGTCTAGCAATGGGCCATGTTGATCTCCTTGAGATGCTAGAGAGGTGGTTTGTACTCAAGATGTTCTTGATTTGGGTTTGCAAACTAATCATTGGTCCTTGCCAAGAATATATGCAACATAATTTTAATGCTGATGGTAATGGTGACAAGCCGTGCTTTGTGCTTGGAGTGCTTAAAGTGCACTCACTGCTATTGCATGACAGGGGTATACAACATATTATGAAAAATTTTCCAAAAAAATTAAAATCCATGCATACCTTACGAAGTCCTTATACTGGCTTGCTTCGTTGTCGATCTTTTGCATGTTGCATGACTGTGCATGCCAAGCCAAGATTTTCATAGCCTTGAAAATGTGCCATGCAGAATCTTGAGCCTTGATTGAGTACAACAGATTTTTTTGTAGTCTTAATTCCCTTGTTGTCAACATCTGGCATGTATGTTGGCTTGTAGCCTTGCCAAAATCTTCAACTGTATCTGCGGATAGGGCCTTGCCAATATCCAACAATATCTATCCTCGGTTGTAGCTTAATTTGGTCAAGAGAATAATGCTTCTAAACATATTGAATGCTCAAGATCTCTGTAATTGTTAGAAATTTTACAAAAATTTGCTCGTCATCAATTCCTTCGCTGCCTTGGTGCTTGTTGCCTTGATGATGCTTCTGAGTATGTGCATGTGCAACTCTGACAATCTGTGCCGTGGGAATACTTGAATAAAGGGCGGGGGGGGGGGGGTGTGTTAAGTATGGAGCTTGATTTACCCTTGTAATTTTCTGTGGTAAAAGCGCACATTTGTAAGGCCCCCATTATGAGGAGAAGCCATCATGCGTGAATGAAAATCACTCACCGGAAACCAAAATTTTCACGAACAAGAATCAGGGGCAACTTTAAAGGCCTCGGAATATTATGGCCGGAATATTATGGCCGGACGGCGGCCGGAAAGTGGTCGGAAAACAACCGGTCGATTGGCCGGTGGTCGGTAGTCAATGGCCGGTGGCCGAATTCAAAAGCGGACTTGTCTTCTCAAGGGCGGCCACACATGGGCGGATTGGAGGGTCCGATTTGGACTTATTCGCACAAGGGCGGCTACACATGGCTGTCTCTCATAAGAGAGGGCAGCCCTTTTGGCCTATAAAAGGAAGCCATTTCTACACACATTTCATAGTGTGAAGTTGATGCAACAAGGTGAGTGTGAGGTGGTGAGAGTGAAGCAAGGCGGGAGCTCCATTAAGGGTATAATCCCTTTGTAAACTACTTCTTGTTTTGAAGTACTAAAGCCATTGAGTGGCTGCTTTCCCGTGGACGTAGCCCACATTGGGTGAACCACGTATATCGTGTGCACTCTCTCTCTCTCTCTACTCTATAATCTCGTGTATATAAATCTGTCTCTCTCCATTAAGTAATCTACTCAATTATCTATTTAGCTACGTCTTATTTCCTAACAACTAGTATCAAAGCAAGGTTTGCTCGTAGCTAAATTATCTCAAGGAAAGGATTCCTTGAATTGAGTGGGAGTTATGGTGGAGGAAGGGAAGCTCAAGATTGAGAAGTTCAACGGCAAAAACTACCAACATTGGAAGATGCAGATTGAAGACTATCTCTACCAGAAGGACCTCTATTTGCCACTAGGCGGTCTTGCGAAGAAGCCCGCAACAATGGCAGATGAAGCATGGATTGTCCTTGATCGAAAGGCACTGGGAACAATCCGGTTAAGCTTGGCGTCAACTGTGGCCTTCAATGTTTCGGAGATGAAGACCATGGAGGACTTGATGAAGTCACTTGACGACTTCTACGAGAAACCATCGGCATCCAATAAGGTATTTCTTATGAAGCGCTTGTTCAATCTAAAGATGGCAGAGAATGGTTCAGTTGCAGAACACCTAAATGACTTTAACACAAACATAAGTCAACTTCGATCAGCGAAAATCAATTTCGATGACGAAGTACGAGCTCTCCTTATACTATCATCTCTACCGGATAGTTGGGACAGCCTTGTGATGGCTGTAAGTAATTCTATCTCTGGCACAAATACTCTTAAGTTTGATGATGTTGTGGGTGTTCTCCTAAGCGAGGAAATGCGAAGGAGAAGCACAGGAGAATCATCAAGTGCTGCACTATCAGTGGAAACAAGAGGAAGGCTTAAGGAGAGGTTCAAAAACCAAAAGGGTCGTGATCGCTCAAGGCGGAGCAAGTCGCGCACAAAGTCAGTTCTTGAATGTTGGAACTGCGGCAAGAAGGGCCACGTCAAGAAGGATTGCTGGTCCAAGAAGAAGAAGAAGGAGACAGAGTCTCAAGACAACAAGCCAACATCGGAGGCCAATGTGGCAGGTAAAGTAGAGCAAGATGCTCTAATTCTCTCATTAGACAATGTGTCTAATTCCTGGATAGTAGATTCCGGGGCTTCATTCCATGCGACACCACACAAACAACATTTCCAAGACTACACCAAAGGTAATTTTGGGTATGTATACTTGGGAGATGATGAAGCTTGTGAGATTGTCGGCAAAGGTACAGTTTCTGTCAAAACTGCTAACGGAAATGAATGGAAGCTTAAAGATGTTAGGCATGTTCCTTCTCTTCGCAAAAATTTGATCTCTACAAGACAATTGGACGATGAAGGTCACAACATTGCATTCGGAAACAAACGGTGGAAGATCTCAAAGGGATCTTTGGTGGTTGCCAAGGGTGAAAAAGTCGGTACACTTTACTTGTGTACTGTTAGCACGCAACCTTCAGCTTGTGCAGCAACTACAGAAGTTGACAGTGCGGTGTGGCACTACCGACTTGGGCATATGAGTGCCAAAGGAATGCAAATCCTTCAAACAAAGAAGCTTCTACCAGGTTTGAAAGAAGTGGACTTAGAGTTCTGTGAAGATTGTGTTTATGGTAAACAAAAGAGGATAAAATTTCAAAAATCAGGAAATGAAAGAAAAAATAAAAAACTTGAGTTGGTTCATTCTGATGTTTGGGGTCCTGCAAGTACACCATCACTTGGTGGCTCATTGTACTATGTAACATTCATAGACGATGCGACTAGAAAAACATGGGTTTATGTCATGAAGAATAAATCCGATGTATTTTCCATATTTCAAAGGTGGAAAGCCTTTGTGGAGAATGAAACAGGTACCAAGGTTAAATGCCTCAGATCCGACAATGGAGGCGAATATTGCAGCCAAGCTTTTGAAATATTTTGTGCTAGCAATGGCATTCAGAGGCAAAGGACAACCCCAAGGACACGTCAACAAAATGGGATTTCGGAAAGGATGAACAGGACAATCATGGAACGAGCACGAAGCATGCGGCTACATGCAGGCCTACCGCTTGAGCTTTGGGCGGAAGCTGTAAGTACGTCTGTGTACTTAATCAATCGGTCACCCTCAACGGCATTGGATGGGGGAGTTCCAGAAGAGGCATGGACAGGTAAACCGGTGAATTATGCATTTCTCAAAGTGTTTGGGTGTGAGGCTTTCATGCACATAGATAGAAGCCTAAGATCAAAGTTAGATGCAAAGTCCAAAAAGTGTTTCTTCATTGGCTATGGAGAAGGAGACTTTGGGTATCGCCTATGGAATCCTGAAGATGGTAAAATCTTAAGGAGTAGGGATGTAATTTTTAACGAACAAAATATGTACAAAGATTACTTGGAAAGAAAACAAACAAAAGAAACAGGTGATGAGTACATGGAGCTTGAGGACGGTGAAGACTCAAGGACTGCAAACGGTGACAATGTGCAACAACGTCAACCAAATGAGGAGCCTCAACCTATTCCCCGAAGATCTACAAGAGCAAGTAGACCTCCAGAAAGGTTTGTTCCTTCCTTCAACCATCTCTTGATCTCAGATTCTGGAGAGCCGGAATCATATGAAGAAGCTATGCAACATGAATCCAAAGAAGAATGGACGAAGAGCATGCAAGTGGAGATGGACTCACTACATCGCAAGCAAACATGGGAGTTGGTTGAGTTGCCTAAAGGTAAGCAGGCACTTCAAAACAAATGGGTGTACAAGCTAAAGGAAGAAGAAGGTGGGAAGAAAAGGTACAAGTCTAGGCTTGTGGTAAAAGGTTTTTCTCAAAAGAAAGGTATTGACTTCAATGAAATATTTTCTCCTGTTGTAAAAATGAACTCAATTAGGCTTGTCTTAAGCCTTGTGGCTGCTCATGATCTAAATCTCGAGCAAATGGATGTAAATACGGCATTCCCTCACGTTGACTTAGAGGAGGAAATCTACATGCTTCAACCAAAGGAGTATGAAGTAAAAGGTAAGGAGAAAATGGTTTGCAGATTAAAGAAGAGCTTGTATGGTTTAAAGCAAGCATCAAGACAATGGTACTTGAAGTTTGATCGATGGATGTTGGATCATGGATTCACAAGATGCAACTCGGATCACTGCGTCTACATGAAGAATTTGGGAGATGGGAAATTCATCATCCTAATGTTGTATGTTGATGACATGTTGATTGCAAGTGCTAACATGCAGGACATCAAAGACCTAAAAGAGGAGCTGTCCAAATCTTTTTCAATGAAAGATTTAGGTGCTGCAAAGAGGATACTTGGTATGAAAATATCAAGGGACAGGACGAAGAAGACAATAAATCTATCTCAAGAAGATTACATCAAGAAGGTACTAGAAAGGTTTGCAATGCAAAATGCAAAACCAGTTTCTACACCTTTGGCTGGTCATTTTAAACTAACAAAGGATATGTGTCCAAAGACACAAGAGGAGATAGCCTATATGTCTAAACTTCCATATGCTGCAGCGGTAGGTTCTCTAATGTATGCTATGGTCTGGACAAGGCCAGACATTGCACATGCAGTGGGAGTTGTGAGTAGGTTCATGGACAACCCAGGTAAAGAGCATTGGCAAGCTGTGAAGTGGATACTTAGGTATCTAAAAGGGACAACAACAAATGCTTTGTATTTTGGAGGAACTGATACTTTTCTAGAAGGGTATGCTGATGCAGATATGGCAGGTGACAAAGATACTCGAAGGAGCACTACTGGCTATGTGTTCACGGTTGGAGGCACAACAGTAAGCTGGGCTTCAAAGCTGCAGAAAGTGGTTTCACTTTCTACCATGGAAGCAGAGTATGTAGCAATGACGGAGGCAAGCAAAGAAATTCTGTGGCTTCACAGATTCTTAGAAGAGCTTGGATTCAAACAAGACAATTGTGTCTTGTACAGTGATAGCCAAAGCGCTATCCATCTTGCGAAGAACTCAGCCTTTCATTCAAGGACAAAGCACATTGAGGTGAGATATCACTTCATACGCACTCTTTTGGAAGAGGGACAACTAAAGCTAGGAAAGGTGCATACAAGTGAAAATTCTGCAGACATGTTTACAAAGGTGGTCAACAAGGAGAAGTTGAGCTTTTGCTCATCTTCAATCGGCATTCAAGGATAAGAAGCCAGAATGGAAAGCAGTCACAAGTTTGGTTTGGAGATCAGTCTCCAAGTGGGAGATTGTTAAGTATGGAGCCTGATTTACCCTTGTAATTTTCTGTGGTAAAAGCGTACATTTGTAAGGCCCCCATTATGAGGAGAAGCCATCGTGCATGAATGAAAATCACTCACCGGAAACCAAAATTTTCACGAACAAGAATCAGGGGCAACTTTAAAGGCCTCGGGGACGGAGGTTCCCGAGACTTTTTTTTTCGCCGGAATATTCTTTTTTCGCCGGAATATTATGGCCGGACGGCGGCCGAAAAGTGGTTGGAAAACAACCGGTCGGTTGGCCGGTGGCCGGTAGTCAATGGCCAGTGGCCGGTGGCCGAATTCAATGGCCGGTGGCCGAATTCAAAAGCGGACTTATCTTCTCAAGGGCGGCCACACATGGGCGGATTGGAGGGTCCGATTTGGACTTATTCGCACAAGGGCGGCTACACATGGCTGTCTCTCATAAGAGAGGGCAGCCCTTTTGGCCTATAAAAGGAGGCCATTTCTACACACATTTCATAGTGTGAAGTTGATGCAACAAGGTGAGTGTGAGGTGGTGAGAGTGAAGCAAGGCGGGAGCTCCATTAAGGGTATAATCCCTTTGTAAACTACTTCTTGTTTTGAAGTACTAAAGCCATTGAGTGGCTGCTTTCCCGTGGACGTAGCCCACATTGGGTGAACCACGTATATCGTGTGTACTCTCTCTCTCTCTCTCTCTCTACTCTATAATCTCGTGTATATAAATCTGTCTCTCTCCATTAAGTAATCTACTCAATTATCTATTTAGCTACGTCTTATTTCCTAACAGGGAGGGGGGGGGGGGGGGGGGGGGATGCCCATAAGCGGGCACCCTAATGCTCTCATAATGTGAAAAAGAGAAACTCAAGGACGGCTATGTATAGGACCGCCTGTGATGGAAGTCTGAGAGTAGACCCTTGGGACCTCACCGATGCCTTGTGCACTTCGTTTTGTGCAAGTCGGGGTCGTCCCCTTCCCCCCTCATTGCTAGGGGTGTTGCATCAAAGCTCCCTCCTCGCCTTGGACAACATCTCTAGACACACCAATTTTTCTCCACAGCTCCCTATTGCCTAGTTTGCATGAGCATGCAGACAAGTGAAGAGGACCACGCCCTTCCCCCCAAAATTAGCCTAGCTCTAATACCAATGTAAGACCCTAGGACTACCATGTCCGAATTCTCCACCCAACCTCCCTTTATAGCCACCTGAATCTAGGATCCTTTCCCATTGGCAACTGGCCCTTGGGCCGGCCCTTGACCTCCTGGGTTGTTGCTCTTGGCATGACATATTTGATGTTTAATTAATTCATGAACCATTCTACAAGTGAGAATGAAAGTGGAAATTACTAGATGTAGAAATTGTGTGTATAACAAGCTTGAAAAGGAAACTATCTTGTTTCTCCACTTCCAATAGGTCCCAAGGCAAATAGAGTAAGTGGTCAACAAATTGAACTGACCAAAGTTTGAATTTTGATGGAGACAATTTTCACTTTGCATCAGCTCAGTTTTGGCTTCAAATTTTTTGCTTTCAAAGAAAAAAATATCTGAACCGTTTTTATACGACTATAGATGCTCATAATTTCTACCTTGCCAAAAACTTTGTAGATTGCAAAATCACAAGCTTTAGTGTGTGGAAAGTAATGTCCTCCCAATAAAGTAGAGGCTTCAAATTATAGATATAGACTTTTTTAAAAACAAGGGTGAAGTCAAATTCTCACGAACATAGCATGTAGTAGAGGGACGATGGAGATGTAATAGAGAGTAGCACTCATAGCTTGAGAAAAGAGGCATTTCAGCCCATGCAGTAAAAGAATGAAATGATTCTTATGCTAGGCGCTTTGATTTGATGCAGTAAAAGAAGCTTTTTGTTGGAGCTTGACTTCAGCATTTTATGTCAAAGGACATGTTGGATCGTAACTTTTTTGAAAGTTTATCTCTCTTCAAGCTTCCTTTCTCGTATTGATTGCAAACAACTATCCGAGCAAATTTTTTGTGGCTAGTCTTCTTTGAATTCTCTCACACACAGAGATGGCCCAGGGGCCGCACACCGCTCACACACAGTGGCACCACAGTGGAGAAGAGCAAATAAGAGAAGGGGGAAGGGGAAAGGACGACACCAAAAATCGGCAATGGTAGCTTCAATTTGATTCAAAAACACCATATACAACCTCCACTTTCACTACATAAGAAGGGCACACTCCTCCCTCAGCTTGGCTTCGTCGGCACACACCTCGACAAGCAAAATTTTCCCTTCAATCTTTAGGAAGTTCTCACTGCTAAGAACTTGTCCAAAACTGCAAAAGAATGGCCTCTTATAGGGTGACCTGCCTATTTTAGGCAACTTCTATTTTTATCAGCCATTGTCGGCTCTTTTTAGCATGCATCCACATGAACCACTGCTCTTTTTAGCATGCATCCAAATGAACCACTGCCTTGGTAAAATTGTCGGGCATGTCACACCACTGTAGAACACACCCCTTATATGAGCCATAGCGTCAACGCTATTGGCCCCCAAACAGAAGCACCCAATGCCCTCAAGAAAAGGAAGAAGCCCCTTAAGGTGTGGAAACGAGGTCCACACATGATCTACCATATTATCATTGACAAACAACACCATCCAACACCACCAACCACGCTGAAAACGGCCCTCATCGCCCACAACATCCACAAAATTGCCACCTACGGCCACTACCGCATCAAGCAGTGCGAGATGATGTACCTGCCATAGCCAAGTTTGGCTTAGAGAGCCAACTCTCTCTCTCTCTCTCTCATGAATTCTAAGAGGCCCTTGGCCCAATACTTATAGCCCAAACCTCCTAGTTCAACCCTCGCATGTGGGGCTACCGTGTGTGCCACGTGGCGGCTCTGGACGAGCTCACCTCATGGATCTCACAAGATTGAATGCCATGAGTACACAAAAAACCTTTTTTAATCTCCAACTTCAAAGCATTTCCTTCCTCTACCAATTGCTCTAATTCTCGAGCTGCAAAAACCTACCAAACTATGCTCATGCCGACTCCAATTCCATCCGCCGGCTTTGCATTCCGAAATCATCATGGCTTCAAGCAACCCATCCAAGAAATGGAGAGATCATCTATGCCATCCCGTTTGCATCGGCTCCTGGCTTCAAACCTTGATACCTCCGTGATCCCAACTTTGATCGACGTGTTGTAACTTTCTATGGTCTACATGTCACATAGCATCCATAAAACTCTAGTGAGTTTGAAAAAACTCATGGCATGCCTACCAATGCAATCAAACCAACATAAAATTGGCCCTCGGTGAAACTTAAATTGCTCATATCTTGGCCATTTGAACTCTGATTGATGATCCAAAAGGACTGACATGCACATAAGAAAAGCAATTTAGGCCCATGCATTCACATGAGCTCTAACCATCCATCTGCATATGCCCAACTTGGCAAGGATATGCAAACCACTCCAAGCTTCAAATTACTGCCATAACTTGCACACTGTAGCTTCATTTGAGGAGATATCTAGAATAGCTTGTAGACCACACCAAGGGCCATCTTTGGCTCTCCCATTTCTACATTTTTCACCCTTTGACTAGACATGCTTGACAGGCACCATGGTAGAGCACTTTGGACGTGAAACCACATAAAGCATACATATCCACTGCTCTTTCTCTGCCCTTGAACTTCAGAGCTGCCTGAACACTTTGGCATGCCCTTGAGAGCATGTAAAACTTGGCATTCTTCATTGCATTGAACAAATTTAGCTGCACCATCATTGCCCAAACCCATTGTTGAACATTCATGTTTAAACACAAAAAGCCTTTATTCACCTAGAAATTGCAAAACTAATGAACATTGCGAGAAAACCAAAAACACCACTACGATATGTACAAAATCGTATTCCTACTTCATGCTGCCTCTTCTCAAACAAGTTTCCGAACCCCCTACTTCATCAAACCTCCTAGATCAAACACCTGGCATCTCCCTGGCATTGAGCCTCACCCATCCATCTACAACAACTTTCGATAGTACTATACCCAAGAACGTAGCCATCCATGCACACAATAAGCCCATAGGATTCTTGCACCACTCTGGGCATCACCCTACCTCCGTTATGATTCAAAAATATCACCACTATGCACACCATGCTGCTGCATATGCACACCTGACCCTCCCTCCCAACCATGTAAAGAGGAGTCTCCCTCAAGAGAATCCCATATCCAATTGATAACCCATTGCACATATGTACTCACAAGAATACCTTTCAACCATGACTAATGTACCTCCTTTGAAAGTTGGAACAAGATGGGATTCTCTTTCATGCACCATGGAACATACTCTTTGCATTGGGAATTCTTCCATTCCCTGCTCCATGCTCTCCTTCACACCTACAATGTACTCAAGCCCTTCCTCATCAACTGGCCCTTCAAGGACACCCAACACCTCTACCTTATCAACTTCACTTGCATGGTCTTCAAGCGCCGGCTCTATTGCTGCATCCTTACCCAAAGAAGGGAGAAACACACCCCTTACCTCGATATCCACCTGCTCCTCCTCTATAATCAAGGCTTCTCTATCTCTCTCAACAAAGTTTTGTACGTGATGCACCAATGTAGCACAATCCACTGCAACTTTAACAAGCACAACCACACCACATAACATCTTCACCTGCATGTCCACCCCTGTTGACTTGGACGACTCCACTTGGCTTTTATCCAGCATCTCGTTTGCACTTCTTTCTGTTCGTCACCTACATCTTTCACATCTTTGTCCACATGTAAGAGATCAATTTTTTCATACCTTGAATAGGATGACTCCGCTCCTAGGTTGTATCTGCATCCAGATAATTTCTATAGTTTGCTTCAACCTCCTCTTCTGTCTCAAGGTCAGGGATTTCCTCTACCTTCATCGCTTCAACATCATCTAAAAACCACCCTTTCTGATCTCTAGCACACATCAATGGAGCTTGACCAATCATTCATGGGGGCTTGTCCATGCATCTTCTACCCGATCTAGAACTGCTTTCACTTCTTTCACCGTGAAACTTTCCTAACTAACATCTTGGGCATAGATATTACTCTCTATCTTTGCAACCATAGAATCCTCACTTTCTCTTGTATCGGCAGACTCTCTAGCATTGGCTTCACCTTTGCTTCCACTACATCAACCTGCTTTGGCACCACTGCATATGACAGACCGTGCCTAGCTTGCTGTTTCTTCAAGGTCTTCTTGGTTTGGCCTCTTGCCAAATTAACGCTTTTGCATACGTCACAGGCCCATCCACCTCTACCTTATCTCAAACATTCTCATGCAGGCAATCCATAAACTTGCTGAGCTTTATAAAATCAACATAATTTGTAGCAGTTACCTGGATAAGATGTCCCCAAAGAGCTTCAAATTCCCACTTGAACGCTAGGAAATCACCATCCAAGCTTTGCTGCAATCCATCCAACTTCCACTTTACTTCATCCAACTGCACCTCAACTGCACATCCACCATAATTTGTGCCAAAAGTCCACTTTCAAAGTCACCCAATTTATTTTTTGTTAATTACATAATCTGTCATACGATCTTTTTTATTTACCACGAACTAGGAGCAAAAAAACTTGAATTGCACCTTCATCTCTTGACAATCTGCTCTCAAGTAGAAGTAGATCATAATCTTGCAACCAAGTCTCCACATCTTCAACCCCAATGAAAATAAGAAAACCCAATCACACCATCTTTAACACCACTGCTCTTCAAAAGCCGCACATCAGACTTCACCAATATTGTGCTTTAACCTTCAATTAGGAGCAATCAGATGCTCCTTTGTGGGGGCACTAGAAGGGGACCAGAAGATGGAGAGGGGGAATGCAAGCACACACAGAAACACACTTAAAAACACACCAGATTGCCTCTCTATAGCCCAAGGCACCCAAGACACCCCACTCCTCTCAGAATCACCTTCAAAATTTCACACTTCCACAAAAAAACCACCACTTGTATGCAAACCAATGTGCACACGCTTCGCACAACTAGTCAATAATCACCGGATTTTGCCCGCTTCCAAGCACTTCCACAACACAACACCTCTCTCCCTTCCTCTCTCACACACACACAGACGGCCCCAAGGGTGCACACCACTCACACACACAAGCACCACATACACTGAAGAAAAGCAAAGAAGAGAAGGGGGAAGGAGGAAGAGATGAAATAAAAAATCAGCAATGGTAGCTTCAGTTTGATTAAAAAACACAACCTCCACTTTTTCTACATAAGAGGGGCACACTTCTCCCTTGGCTTGGATCTATCAGCACACACCTCAACAATCGAAATTCTCCCTTCACTCTTCACTCTTCAGACCATCAGAGCTCTGCCCTCAAAGCTCTCCTCTTGAAGCTTTCACCGCCCTTGCTGTAGAAAACTCCCCTTGCTGC
Organism: Adiantum capillus-veneris; assembly: GCF_014529385.1. Lineage (NCBI taxonomy): Eukaryota > Viridiplantae > Streptophyta > Polypodiopsida > Polypodiales > Pteridaceae > Adiantum > Adiantum capillus-veneris. The sequence continues at coordinate 6,090,414 of NC_140943.1, forward strand.
TAAGAACTTATCAAAAACTGCAAAAGAATGGCGTCTTATAGGGTGAGCCACTATCAGTCATTATCAAAACTTTCAACATATCGAAACTTTTCAATATATCTTATAGGGTGAGACACTATAGTCAACTTATCAAAACTTGTATTTTTATCAGCCACTATCAAATCCTTTCAACATATATCCACATGAACCATTGCCTTGTCAAGATTCCCGTATGTCACACCACTGCGGGAGCACACCCCTTATATGAGCCGTAGCACCGAATGCCCTCAATAAAAGGAAGAAGCCCCTTAGGGAACAACAATGGGGCACAAACAGGCTTTGCCACATCAGCATGATGGACAACACCGTCAAACACCGCCAACTACACTGACAACGGCTGCTGTCGGCCACATCATCCACACAATTTCCAGCTACAACCACCACCACTGGGAGCACCGCCAGCGGGCGCACCCGTCATAACCAAGTTAAGAGATCCCACTCTCTTTGTCCACTTATGCATTCCAAGAGGCTCACGGCCCAGGTATTATATCCCAAACCTCCTTGCTCGGCCCTTTGGCGGCTCTAGACGAGCTCACCCCCTTGGACGTCACAAGATTGAATGCCATGCACACTAAAAACATTTTTTTGTGTCCAACTTCAAAGAATTGTCTTCGTCCAACTTCAAAGAATTGCCTTCCTTTGCCGAGTGCTGCGATTGTCAAGCCATAAAAACCTATCAAAAGCTCCTCATGCTGAATCCAATTTCATACGCCAGCTTTGCATTGCAACATCATCATGGCTTCAAAAAATGCGTCCAAAAAGCGGAGAAATCATCTACCTCCATCCCCTTTGCATCTGCTCGATTTCAAACCTTGATATCTCCGCTCACAATAGCTACACCCCATCGCTGCTGATGATGGGATGTAGCAATATAATGTTAAACAAATAGTGCATCCAGCAAGAGGCCCTAATGAGATTTCATCTCTTGACAAAATCCGGCACACCTTGAAATATTGGCCTAGCAATGTCTTGTGATCTTTGCATGTTAGCTAGAGCATATGTTTGGCTCTTTCTATTGATGCTTTTGTGCTCGCCACGGCTTACAAATGCTAATGGGATATTGTAAGGAACAACAATTTGGACGTCTCAAATTTGCAATCAATGTTCCACCAACCTCTAGCTAGACTCCAACTCCAATCACGGGGTCTTATAAAAATCATGTGTATTATTTCTCTATGTAGATGATGGGAAATGCCATTTTGCAGCTCAACATCAACCTATTTTTCTTGTAGCCACATGGAGCTCATGAACCTTATAGCTACACAAAGGATTTTGGAGTGCTACAATGCCTTTTGCATATGCAAAGGACTCCCCCCTTAGATACAATGCCTTATATATTTCTTGGTAGGCTACCGGATTTTTGAACGCACTCATAACCTTTATTGGATAGCTACACCCCATCATCGATGATCGAGTGTATAGGTGATGAAACAAATTTAATGCTATTAAGTTTTGATCATTGACTATAATGGCCTATCGTCGGGGTTGGCCAAATGAATCTTTCTCTCTCTCTCTCTCTCTCTCTCTCTCTTTCTAAAATGAACAATGATTTTTTTTGGAACATCAACTGTTAGGAAATATGGCATAGCTAAGTAGATGATGAGTAGTTTACTTAATGGAGAGAGACAAATTATCACACACAAGATATTATAGAGTAGAGTAGAGAGAGAGAGACAACACACACAATATACGTGGTTCACCTAATGTGGGCTACATCCACAGGAAAGCAGCCATGCAATGGCTTTGGTACTTCAAACAAGAAGTAGGTTACAAAGGGATTATACCCTTAATAGAGATCCCACCTTGCTTCAATTTCACCACCTCAAATCCACCTTGTTGCATCAACTTCACACTCTAAAATGTGTGTAGAAATGGCCTCCTTTTATAGGCCAAAATGGCTGTCCTCTCTCATGAGAGGCAGTTGTGTGTAGTCGCCCTTGTGTAGACTAGTCCAAATGGACCCTCCAATCTGCCCATGTGTGGAGGCCCTTGAGAAGACAAGTACGCCTTTGAAATTGGACACCAGCCATTGACTTCCGACCACTGGCCACCGGCTATTGACTACCGGCCATTGATCAACCGACCAAATGGCCGGCCGTTTTTTGACTACTTTTAGGCCGCCGTCCGGCCATAATATTTTGGCGAAGCCAGTCTCGAGCTTTGGCCGTGAAAAGTTTGGTTTCCGGCGACTGATTTTTGTTCATGTACGATGGCTTCTCCTCATAATGGGGGCCTTATGAATGTGCGCTTTTTATACATAAATTACAAGGGGTAAATGAGGCTCCATCCTTAACAATCTCCCACTTGGAGACTGATCTCCAAACCAAACCTGGAATCGCTTTCCATCCTGGCTTCTTATCCTTGAATGCCAATTAAAGATGAGAAAAATCTCAATTTCTCCTTGTTGACCACCTTTGTAAGCATGTCTACAGGATTTTCACTTGTATGCACCTTTCCTAGCTTTAGCTGTCCCTCTTTCAAAAGAGTGCGTATGAAGTGATATCTCACCTTTGTCCTTGAATGAAAGGTTGAGTTCTTTGCAAGATGGATAGCACTTTGGGTATCACTATACAAGACACAATTGTCTTGTTTGAATCCAAGCTCTTCTAAGAATCTGTGAAGCCACATAATTTCTTTGCTTGCCTCTGTCATTGTCACATACTCTGCTTCCGTGGTAGAAAGTGAGACCACTTTTTGTAGCTTTGAAGCCCAGCTTATTGCTATGCCTCCAATCGTGAAGACATAGCTAATAGTGCTCCTTTGAGTATCTTATTCACCTGCCATATATGCATCCGCATAACCTTGAAGAAAAATATCAGTTCCTCCAAATTACAAAGCATTTGTTGTTGTCCCTTTCAGATACCTAAGTATCCACTTCACAGCTTGCCAGTGCTCTTTACCTGGGTTTTCCATGAACCTACTTACAACTCCCATTGCATGTGCAATGTCTGGCCTTGTCCAACCCATAGCATACATAAGAGAACCTACCGTTGCAACATATGGAACTTTATACATATATGCTATCTCCTCGTGTCTTTGGACACATATCCTTGGTTAGTTTAAAGTGACCAGCCAAAGGTGTAGAAACCGTTTTTACATTTTGCATTGCAAAACTTTCTGGTACCTTCTTGATGAAATCCTCTTGAGATAGCTTTATTGTCTTCTTCATCCTGTCCCTTGATATCTTCATACCAAGTATCTTCTTTGCAGCACCTAAATCTTTCATTGAAAAAGATTTAGATAGCTTCTCTTTTAGGTCTTTGATGTCCTGCATATGTTAGCACTTGCAATCAGCATGTCATCAACATACAACATTAGGATGATGAACTTTTCATCTCCCAAATTCTTCGTGTAGACAAAATGATGTGAGTTGCACCTTCTAAATCCATGATCCAATATCCATCGATCGAACTTCAAGTACCATTGTCTTGATGCTTGCTTTAAACCATTCAAGCTCTTCTTTAATTTGCAAACCATTTTCTCCTTACCTTTTACTTCATACCCCTTTGGTTGAAGCATGTAAATTTCCTCATCTAAGTCACCGTGAGGGAATGCTACATTTACATCCATTTGCTCAAAATTTGAATCATGAGCAACCACAAGGCTTAAGACACAAGCCTAATTGAGTTCATTTTCACAACAAGAGAAAATATTTCATTGAAGTCAATACCTTTCTTTTGAGAAAACCCTTTTACCACAAGCTTAGACTTGTACCTTTTTTTCCCACCTTCTTCTTCCTTTAGCTTGTACACCCATTTGTTCTGAAGTGCCCGCTTACCTTTAGGCAACTCAACCAACTCCCATGTTTGGTTGCAATGTAATGAGTCCATCTCCACTTGAATGCTCTTTATCCATTCTTCTTTGGATTCATGTTGCATAGCTTCCTCGTATGATTCCGGCTCTCCAGAATATGAGATCAAGAGATGGTTGAAGGAAGGAATAAACCTTTCTGGAGGTCTACTTGCTCTTGTAGATCTTCGGGGAATAGGTTGAGGCTCTTTGTTTGGTTTAACGTTGTTATACGTTGTCACCGTTTGCACTCCTTGAGTCTTCACCGTCCTCAAGCTCCATGTACTGATCACCTGTTTCTTTTGTTTGTTTTCTTTCCAAGTAATCTTTGTACATATTTTGTTCATTGAAACTTATATCCCTACTTCTAAAAATTTTACCATCTTCAGGATTCCATAGGAGATACCCAAATTCACCTTCTCCATAGCCAATGAAGAAACACTTTTTGGACTTTGCATCTAGCTTTGATCTTAGGTTTCTATCTATGTGCATGAAAGCCTCACACCCAAACACTTTGAGGAATGCATAGTTCACCGGGTTACCGATCCACGCCTCCTCTAGAACTCCCCCATCCAATGCCATTGAGTGTGTCCGGTTGATTAAGTACACAGACGTACTTACTGCTTTTGCCTAAAGCTCAAGCGGTAGGCCTGCATGTAGCCACATGCTTCATGCTCACTCCATGATTGTCCTATTCATCCTTTCCCAAATCCCATTTTGTTGAGGTGTACTTGGGGTTGTTTTTTGCCTCTGAATGCCATTGCTAGCACAAAAGCTTTCAAAAGCTTGGATGCAATATTTTCCTTCATTGTCGGATCTGAGGCATTTAACCTTGGTACTTGCCTCATTCTTCACAAAGGCTTTCCACCTTTGAAATATGAAAAACACATCGGACTTATCCTTCATGACATAAAACCATGTTTTTCTAGTTGCATCGTCTATGAAAGTTACATAGTACAATGAGCTCAAGTTTTTTTGTTTTTTCTTTCATTTCCTGATTATATTTTTGAGATTTTACCCTCTTTTGTTTACCATAAACACAATCTTCATAGAACTTCAAGTCCACTTCTTTCAAACATGGTAGAAGCTTCTTTGATTAAAGGATTGCATTCCTTTGGAACGCATATGCCTAAGCCGGTAGTGCCACACCGAACTGTCTTCTGTAGTTGTTGCACAAGGTGGAGATTGTGAGCTGACAGTACACAAGTAAAGTGTACCAATCTTTTCTCCTTTGGAAACCACCAAAGATCCCTTTGAGATCTTCCACCGTTTGTTTCCAAATGCAATGTTGTAACCTTCATCGTCCAATTATCCTGTAGAGATAAAATTCTTGCAAAGAAAAGGAACATGCCTAACATCTTTAAGCTTCCATTTATTTTTGTTAGCAGTTTTTACACAAACTATACCTTTGCCGACAATTTCACAAGCTTCATCATCTCCCAAGCATACATACCCAAAATTACCTTTGGTGTAATCTTGGAAATGTTGCTTGTGTGGTGTCACATGGAATTAAGCCCAAGAATCTACTATCGAGGAATTAGACACATTGTCTAATGAAATAATTAGAGCATCTTGCTCTACTTTACATGCCACAATGGCCTCCGGTGGCATGTAAAGTAGAGCATCTTGCTCTACTTTACATGCCACAATGGCCTCCGATGTTAGCTTGTTGTCTTGAGACTCTGACTCCTTCTACTTCTTGGACCAGCAATCCTTCGTTGCGTGGCCGCAATTACAACATTCAAGAACTGACTTTGTGCGTGACTTGCTCCGCCTTGAGCGATCACGACCCTTTTGGTTTCTGAACCTCTCCTTAGGCCTTCCTCTTGTTTTGATTGACAGTGCAGCACTTGATGAGTCTCTTGTGCTTCTCCTTCGCATTTCCTTGCATAGGAGAACACCCACAACATCATCAAACTTAAGTGTATTTGTACCAAAAATAGAATTACTTACAACCATCACAAGACTGTCCCAACTATCCGGTAGAGACGATAGTATAAGGAGAGCTCGCACTTCATCATCAAAATTTATTTTCATCGATCGAAGTTGACTTATGTTGGTGTTAAAGTCATTTAGGTGTTCTGCAACTGAACCATTTTCTGCCATCTTTAGATTGAACAAGTGCTTCATGAGAAATACCTTATTGGATGCTGATGATTTCTCGTAGAGGCCGGCCGTCAAGTGACTTCATCAAGTCCTCCGTGGTCTTCATCTCCGAAAGATTGAAGGCCGCACTTGATTCCAAGCTTTTAATTGGATTGTTCCCAGTGTCTTTCGGTCAAGGACAATCCATGCTTCATCTACCATCATTGCGGGCTTCTTTTGCGAGATTCTTTGTAAGACCGCCTAATGGCAAATAGAGGTCCTTCTGGTAGAGATAGTCTTCAATCTGTATCTTCCAATGTTAGTAGTTTTTTCCATTGAACTTCTTGTTTTTGAGCTTCCCTTCCTCCGCCATTACTCCCACTTAATTCAAGGATCCTTTCCTTGAGATACTTTAGCTACGAGGAAACCTTGCTCTGATACCAATTGTTAAGAAATATGACATAGCTAAGTAGATGAATGAGTAGTTTACTTAATGGAGAGAGACAAATCATCACACACAAGAGAGAGAGAGAGAGAGAGAGAGAGAGAGAGAGAGAGAGAGAGCACAATATACGTGGTTCACCCAATGTGAGCTACATCCACGAAATAGCAGCCACTCAATGGCTTTAGTACTTCAAACAAGAAGCAAGTTACCTAGTGATTATACCTTAATAGATCTCTCGCCTTGCTTCATTCTGACCACCTCACATCCACCTTGTTACATCAACTTCACCCTCTAAAAGTGTGTAGAAATGGCCTTCTTTTATAGTCCAAAATGGCTATCCTCTCTCATGAGTGGCAGCCGTGTGTAACCACCCTTGTGTATACTAGTCCAAATGGACTCTCCAATCCGGATGCCCATGTTTGGCCGCCCTTGAGAAGACAAGTCCGCCTTTGAAATCGGCCACTGGCTATTGACTTCCGACCACCTGCCACCGGCCATTGACTACCGGTCATCGGCCAACCGGCTAAACAATCGGCCATTTTTTGACTACTTTCCGGCCGCCGTCTTGCCATAATATTTCGACGAAAAGGAATATTTCGGCAAACTAATCTCTAGCTTTGCTCGAGACTGGGCGTAAAAGTTGTTTTCTTTGGCGAGTGATTTTTCTTCATGCACGACGGCTTCTCCTCATAATGGGGGCTTTACAAATGTACATTTTTAATACAAAAAATTACAAGGGGTCAAGCTCCAAACTTAACACACAAGTTCAAGGCACAAGAAAAAGGTGACAATAACTTGGGGTTTGAAAGAGGGCTTTGGCACAGCCCATCTTGTAAAAACATTCTTAAACTTTCTTTGATATAGACATATTAAGTAGAGATTGCAAGCAATCACGACGTTTACAAGATGAGGATCCAAACAATTAACTCCAAATCCATCAGTGCTAATTGGATCTAGCTACCTTACATGTGAACACCTTGCTTCTTCCAACACTTCAAGGTGTAGGGAAAGGTCACTAAAAGGTCTTTTAGTGACCTTTCCCTGTAATTATTGTGCAATTTTATGGTAAGTATGGGGAGTTGGGAGCCATGCGAGAGCAATACTAAGCTAAGTACAGTGCATAAGAAAAATATGTCCATCAATGACTATTGACAAAGATAAATAGCACATGTGAGTCCCTTGCATCAGTTATCAATGTTACAATTGATGTTGATGATAAGGTGGAAGTATGTCTATGAGATTTGTGTCTAGAATACATACATTTTAAGATTGGTATCCATCTTCAAGATAATATTCCCACATCTATAGATTTGGTGTCCTTACCAGTTGTGAGAGATAAGGAACTCAAGGTAGAATACATACAGTTTAAGATTGATATCCATCTTCAAGAGAACATTCCCACATCTATAGATTTGATGTCCTTACTGATTGTGGAAGAGAAGGAACTCAAGGAAGACTCCTCTACGCATGGCATAAATAAATCTAAACGGGTCCTCTTCAACAACAGAGGAAGAGGAAGAGAATGCAACATAGGTCATGGAGGTGGTGGAGGAAGAGGCAACCATCAAACACATTAGTAGAATAATGCTCAGAGATAGAACATAGGTGGTCGAATTTTTTTTTGAGGTAGGGGGAGTTCAAGAGGTCATTAATGTGAGAGTAAAAATACAGGTCAACTTGGGAACGTTGTATGCTAGGGTTGTGGGAGACATGCTCACTTTGGACATAAATATCTAGATAGGAGGCCATAAAATTATTATGCAACCATTAGTAGGAATGTAGATAAGCTTGAGAGGCTATTTGTGGCGCAACACATGTTCAATACTGTCTACAAACGTGGCAAAATTTGGTAAATATAGACTTAGTACATACGAGTGTACGGGTTCTGGCAAACGCTACGTCGTCTATGGGTGGATGCAGGTATTATGTGAGCTGCATTGATGAACATACAAGGAAAGTATGGGTTTATTTCATGAAGTAGAAAAGTGAGGTTTTATGGCCTTTTAGAATTTCAAGGCTATGGTTGAAAAACAGGATGGGAAGTGTATAGAGCGCCTGAAGTCAGTTGGAGGGGGAGAATACTTCTCCAATTGTTTCAATGGTTTCCTAAAAATGCATGGAATTTAGATGCAACTTCCATGCAAGTATACTCCACAGTTTTCATGCAAGTATACTCCGGAGCAAAATGGTGTTGCTAAGTGAAAAAACATGCACATAGAAAAACTTTCTAGAGCATTGATGAATGAGAAAAACATACCTCATTTTATTGGGTAGAGGTTGTTTCTATAGGTTTTTACACTATGAACATGAACCCTATTTATATGGTGCATATATGACACCAGAAGAGAAATTTTGTGGTGAGAAGTGGATGTATGAGATTTTAAATGTTTGGATCTATTGCTTATGTGCATGTACCAAATAAGTTGATAAGTATGCTTGACTTGAAAGGCAAAAAGTGTGTGTTTATTGGCTATTCACTTGAGCACCAAGGGTATAATTGTGACAATCCTATCATGGGTAAAGTGAGGGTGAGCAATTCTACTAACTCGTCAAATGTATCAAGAAAAGGAAAGAAAAAAGTTGATGATGCCCTTAAGCTACCAAATTTGAGTGTTGATCACGATGATGGTGACAACAATGGTTTTGAGCAGAATGTAGATGAAAAATTTGGCATACCCTTTGTAAAGACTCCGTGCAATGCACTTGGAAGTGATTGTGGACCATGCAAGTTTGAGAGAGTAAGAAATCCTATGCAAAGATTAACTTATGATGTTTATGTGGCTCATCATTGTGCATATATATTGAAAATTACACAGGAAGTAGAACCCACTTATTTTGAAGATGCTGTTAAAGATACGCAATGGTGACAAGCTATGGATGAAGGGATGGATTCCCTTGATGCAAATGAAATATAGAATTTGGTGCCATTACCATGTTGGGCTAAAGGCGGCATGTGCCTTTCCCTAGGCCAGACATTCGGTGTCCAACTACTCACTTACTTGACTAAACACAATGACCTTATTCTTTCTACATAAACAAATAAGGGTCTCACTCATTTAGTAGTGAGTAATCCACCCACACACAACCTATTACTCTACACTCACTGCACATGCACCCACACTGCACAAGTTTTTCACAGGTGTGCTCTTCAAATGGTATCAAAGCGCACAGAGAGCATAAAAAAAGCAAGAACAAGAACTTTTGCAGCTCATTTTTTCCAATTTCGAGCTCTAAAACACAGTATTTTTCTTATCTCTGTCATACAAAATCGTGAGTAGATATTATCTAGGAGTCTAAACTGAGGGTTTTAGCATGTTTCAAAGATCATGGAGATGTCAATTTTCTCAAATCTTGATCAAGGTTATAGAGTGTAGCACAAGTAGGTTTGTTTAACACTTTTGAGCCAAAAAACACTATTTTTGGCGTATCTCTCACACTTGGATTTGGGTTTGTATGAGTGAGGAGTCTACCCTAAGGTTTCTCAATGTTTTGGACATGTTGGTGAGCATAAATAATTCTAAATGGACTAGGGACTTAAGGTAATTATTTAATGCAAAACTCACTTTTATACCATGTTGGGAATAGGGAAAAAGATAGAGAAGTTAACTCTAAGGCAAGAGACAAAATCAATGAGAATGAACTAGTAGAATTTCAAAATGTATAAGAGTGGTGGTTTATATATGTAGCCCCAATGTATGCAGGTGAACTCACTGATTGTGTTAGTGTACAATGACTTAGGTGACTATGTCATGTGTAGAGTGTTAGACTAGGAGAGTTTCCCATAGATCAACACTTGAGGTAGAGCTCTCATCATGTTAACACACACACACACACACACACACACACCCACCCACCAAGGACATTTTTTCATATAGGGCTTGAAAAAAATGTAGCACAACCACAAAATTGGCTTCCTAGGACTGCATGGGAGAGTACTGGAAAGCTCAAAGGACTCATAGAAAAAGAATATTGAGGTCACTATGGATATAAGACAACAATAAGTGGTCTAAAAGATGAAATGCAATCTACTTGTCCATGATGCATTGGTAGAGCCTATGATGAATGAGGCTTTCCCACAATCTTGCCGACAAAGCCAATCTATCAGGTCATGGAGAAAACTTGAAAACTTGTACTTTATACATTACAACACACTCATTGCCTATATAACAAAAGCATGTTTTCCACTAAGAGAAGAGTCCATACACACACCTTGTAGGGGTGTGCTATTGGGAAACCCCCTATATAATGTGCAATCAAGGGATATTTAAAAATCCATTTTTAAACATGTCTGAATGAATAAAATGGCCCCTTATTTTATAAAATTTTTCTAAAATGGAATATAAAACACACCTTGTTAATGTATCTCTGTTAATTTCAGTTAATTTTTTTCCTTAAAAACCCCTCCTTCTGAACTCATGTGATACATTAACATGATTACATAATAGTGCACCCCCCGAGACAGACACACACATGCTTGGGCCTATCTTCTTATCCACAGTCTTACTATGGTAGTGGTACAACTTAACTCCCACTCTCTTCAATGCGAGATAGGGTGTGGAGCATTTAGGAAGAGTACCTTTGTGTAAGAAGATTTCTCCCCTTACAAGTTTGAGAGTTTGAGCATCATACCATAATCGAAGTGCTCAAATGTTTCTTACATTGGAGCTTGCTTTCCTCATATATATTTCAAGCAGGGATCACTCCCTACATAGATTTCTCTCCTAGCCACTCCATGGAATCTCAAATGCCATCCTCACACCCACAATCCTTGAGCATCAACAATCATGATAAGCTCAACATAGAGCATTTACATGTTTTATTTGGTTGCATAGGTCATATATGACCTTCAAGGGTGGCAATACACTCTCTTGCCTCTCCCCGTATCTCTTTCTCTATCTCTCTCTCTCTCTATGTCTGTGTGCGTGTGTGTGTACATTACTAGACTCTATAGTGAGTGAGACCTCCTTACAATGCCAATGTATCATGGCATGGGAAAATCCATAGAATCACGCATTTTGTAGTACTTACACCACCTACATTTCTCCCAATTACAAAAACACTTTCTTGTCTGAAAGAGGTACTCTCTCATACATGTTTGGGCCTAGAGATCTAGATTAGCTCACTCCATTCAATGTAATTTATGTGTTGCAATTATGCCCCTTGAACACTATGCAAACTATGCCCCTTGCAAGTTAAATCAAAGCATCACACCCTACTCGAGTGATCATTATCAAGCTTGCTACTACCCACATATTTTTAGCTCAGACCATACCTTTCTTTTCCAACCACTTGGTGGACCCCTCACATCTATAGTCCTCAAGCATCAAGAGTATTGATTAGCTCAACAATATAAATCATGTGCCATATTTCATTTGGTCCCATAGGTAATCATGTTTGACCTTTGAGGATGACAACATAACCTCTCTCTCTCTCTCTCTCTCTCTCTCTCTCTCTCTCATAACTTTTTCATCCGAACTCCGATTTGGGTGATCTATAGTCTCAATTGAAGAGAAAAAAGCCCTCTACGCATTGATGTAAAGAAATAAATTTTTAGAGTTATGGAAGGTGTTTCTGTAATAGCATTTTCAAAGTGAACAGGTTCAAGAAAATTGACTCTCATCTCTTATTTTACATACATTTCTTCCGGCACTTGCAAGGGTTCTTCTTCTTCAACAAGGTCCACAACCATTGCGGAAAATGATCCAAGATCTCCTAAGTATGGAGATAGAAACACAACCACCCAACCAACGACATCGGAAACCATGATCATGGCATACTTGGTATCATTGCAAGAGAACAAACAAGGCAAAGACTTACGAGCACTTGCAATGGAGAATGGCACACTAAAGGTACTTGTGGTTGAGAATGAGAATCTCAAGAGGACACTTGAGATACAAACAACACATTTTATGCAACTTGAAGAGGAAGTCAAGGAATGTAAACGCTCTCTTGTGGACTTGAATGCTTTGAAGGAGCGGATGAGCAAAGTAGAGCATGACCATGTATTGAAAGAGGAGAAATTTGACACCATGAGCCGGGATGTATTTGACATGAAAAATGTATGCACAAACAAGTCTTGGGATGATGTATGTGGTAGCAATGTGGTTTCTAATTCCTCACTCATGCAAGATATGGCTCAAAAAAAGAATGTTGAGAATGTGGATGTGGAGGAGTTGAAGGAACGGGAGCGATGTTCCAAGGATATTCTTATTCGTGGAATTCCCAAAGAGAAGCTAGAGACACCTCCTTCTCTTACCATTGTTATTGAAGATTTCTTCAAAACCCACTTTGGCATGTCTGGAGTTATGGTCTATGGAGCACATAGAGTGGGGAAGCAAGGAGCTCCTCACTCGAGAGAACGACCAATTGTATGCACCATGCCGGATGAGACCAAGCGAAAGATTATCCTTGATAATAAATGGATCTATTTAAGGGATACAAAATGTTTTGTATGTAAAGCTCGCATTATTAAGCAACAAAATATGCGTCGCAAGGCATACGAGGAAAATAATAAGAAAAATAAGGAGTTCTCTTATGAAGAAAATGTGCCCAAAGAGGAGGCAAGTCCCTTGAGCAAATAGGGATGCGTGACCTATGAGACCGAGTTACAATTGAAAATATTCTTTTTGAATTGTAAAGGATACCCATGGAATGTGGGGGTTGGTATTGATGAACTAACAAGCAAAGCCAATGTTGTACTTTTGGTTGAAAATTGGGAGCATGATACACAAAGGATTAACGGCTTGGAGAATTACAATGTACATTCATTGATGTGGTCAAAGAATCTTAAGCAACGAAGAGGACAAGGAGGGGTAGCATGTATGGTTAAGAAAGGATTGGAAGATTTGTATCAATTGTGAAAGATGACAAGTACAAACATTATGTTTGGCTGAAAATCATGACACCAAAAAGAGCACCCATTTTTGTAGCCGGTTGCTACATTCCTCATCATGATTCTCCCTTTTATGCTTGCATGGATAGAGATCATCCATTTTTTGATTTAGAAGAGGACATTGCTTATTTCAAAGGTGAAGGTGATGTTATTGTATTTGGGGATATAAATGCTTGCATAAAAACATTGCAACATGATACTCAACAATTTGATATGCCATACATTTCAAGGGATTTGGAGGAAGTTCACTTGTATGATCATTCTCCAATGGATGAGAAAGACCCGGATCACTATGGAAAGTTACTTTTACACATGTGTAATAGCACGGGTATGCTCATTGCCAATGGTGTATCTTTGTGGAGTGGAACCAATGGATTTACATGTAGGAGACATAATGGGGATATTGTGATTGACTATATGCTACTCTCCAAAGCCATCATGTATCACATAAAGAGTTTTATGTTTGGCTAATGGACCCCGAAATCCGACCATCGCACCTTATGTATTGACCTTTCATGTGGAGAAGCAACTAAGCATGATAATCTCAGCCAAAGGAAAGAGAAATTATCACTATGTATGGATTTCAAATGGGCACCAATGTACATTGAAATGGTTGAGCAAAAATTATGGATGAAGAAACTTCAATATGATGCACCATTGAAACTAAATGGGAAGCTTTCAAGAAAGTTATTTGTTCTTGTGCCGAAGAATGCTTTGCTATAAAGTATCTCCATGGTATCAACAAAGATAGATCACGCAAAAGGTGGTTTGATAAAGAATGTCAAGATGCTCGAAAGTCCTTGATAAAGCTTGATGTAACTATGGACAAAGACAACTATCAAAGTCATTTGCATACACACAAGGCATTGATTCAAAAGAAGAGAAGAAGATGGGAAGTAAAGCAACAACTTTTTCAAGTCCAAGAAAAGGCACATGCATGTGGAAGATTTTGGAGAAACTTGAGGGGCAAGCGGGTTGAGAATTTTGGTAACTTGAGTCTTGTGGATGTGTACAGACATTGTAGGCAATTATATGAGCAAGCAAATGCTGAAAAAATACCATTTTATGGTTCACTCCCATGTATGCCCTCTTTTTTTACTATTGAGGATGTATGCGGTGGGCTTGAAAAGTTGGCCACTCGCAAAGAGGGAGATCTTCAAGGTATCAAGCCGAAGATGATCAAATGGACGGGAGATTTTATCCATAAGTGGATGTGTGATATGTTCAACCTTGCACTTCAACATGGTATGCCCTATGATTGGAGTACTAATTGGGTTAAGCCTTTGCACAAAGGAGAGGATATAAAGAATGTAAACAACTACTGGACTATAATGATGGGGTCTCTTATGGCAAAGTTCTTTGGGTGCATAATGAAATTGAGTGATTGGACTGAAGATAACGACAAGCGTGCAAAGGGACAAGCGGGTTTTCATCGATGTCATAGCACCATTGATCATCTTGTCACTCTTCGTGTTCTCATGGAGGAAAGTCGATTGAAAGGCAAGCGAGTATATTGTTGTTTTGTGGACTTTAAGAAAGACTTTGATATGATTCCACGTAACAATTTGTGGAGAAGGATGGAAGAACTCCAAGTGCCAAGTGAGTTTATGCTTGCGGTTTCTCGATCTACGAGAAGGTGATTTGTCAATTGCGCATGGGAAGAGAAATTTCAAAAAAAATTGTAAGCACTATTGGGGTTAAACAAGGATGTCCATTGTCACCAACTCTCTTTGGTCTATGCATCGATCAATTGGAAAATGGTACTTGACTTTATGCAAGAAAAAGGCATTGAAGAGGTCACTATTTGTAATGCGGTAATCATGCTTTTGTTGTATGCTGATGATGTAGTGCTTCTAGCACACACTTTAGAAGATGCACAAAAGCTTATGGTTGTCCTTGAGAACTTTTGCTTGCATAGTGGGCTGATTGTGAACGAATCCAAGATAATAGTTATGCTTGTGAAAACCAACCATAAGGAGAAGCCATGCAATGTGTACAACAATGAGACACTTGAAGTTGTTGAGAGCTTTAAGTACCTTGGCCTTGAGGTTCCATCCAATCACAAGTGGGATGAATGTGCTATGTGTCGTTTGAAAGCGGGAAAGAGAGCATTTTATGCATTTGAGAACATGTGTAATGCGAAAAACATTAAGTGTTGGGTTCTCAAGAAGTATCTTTTTGATGCATTGGTGATGCCGGTTCTTCTTTATGGAGTTGAAGTGTGGGGCGAGAGCATCTCAAAATCTACTTGGAAAGAGTTTGAGAATGTCCAAAAGCGTTTTCTTACAAACTTTCTCCAAGTGAAGACACAAACACCATATATGCTCCTACTTCTTGAGTCGGGATGTCTTCCAATTGAGGTTATGGGCATGGAAAGGGTTGTGGAGTACATGATAAAGATGCGTCAAAACCCCTCACATCGACTTCCTACAATTGCATGGGAAGCAAACAAAAAAGTTCAAAAGACGCATAAAAGCAAGATCTTGAGCACGGGATGGATGCAAGACATAAAGAAGTGGTTTGGGAGATGGGATGCATTACACTTGCTTCATGATGCTTCAATTGACTCCCAAGTGAATAAAGATTTTCTACAACGCCAATGTATTACGTCTTGGGAGAAATCCGGTGGGTCACGCTTCATAATTACACCACCCATATTGCCCCCAACTACAAAACCATGTTCTTCGCTGAAAGAGGAAACCGTACTCACACTTACATGCTTGAGCCTATCCCCTTGTCGGCGATACGCACTATTGCAACCATTCGGCTTAGCTTCCATTTCCTTTGATGCGAAATAGGGCGTTGGGGCAAGGGAGAAGAGTCAAATCGATTGTGCACATTATGCTCACTACAAGTTCGGGAGTCTGAGTACCACACACTACTATAGTGCTCAGCTTTTGGTCACATCCGAACTTGCTTCTCTCACATTTTCAGCCATACCTTAGACCTACACACTTTTCTCTCCCAGCTAAAGTGTGGGCTCTCCATTGTGACTCTCATCACCACAATTTTGGAGCATCGAGAGTCACTCATCAGCCATACACATACTACATCACATGTAACTTTGGTCCCATAGGTCCTATTTGACCTCCAAGGACGATAATAAAATCTATCTATCTATCTATCTCTAGAATTGTATCAGTCAACAGATTCATAGAAGCAAACTATTGAGCTTGGGATGGAATTAAGATACCAAAAATTGGTTTGGAAGGTGGAATGCAATACACTTGATTCATCCATCACTAGACCCTATAGGGAACGAGGCTTTCCTATAATGTCAAATGTATTATGCCATGGGAGGAATCTAGGGGCTCACTTTATGCATGACACCACCAATATCTACCTCAATTAAAATATCATGTTCTTCTCTAAGAGGAAACCATACTCAACCATACACCCTTGACCATATCGCCTTATCCATAATTTGTACCATAGTACTGACCTTGCTTAGGTTCCACTCCCTTTGATGTGAGGTATTGGGACACTAGGGAAGAGCCCCTTTATATATATATATATATATGTACAATATGCCCCTTGCAAATTCAGAAATTTGGGCATCATACTTTAGTGCTTAGAGTTTGATCACATTCAAGCTTTTTTCTTGCACAATTTTAGTTTAGATACATCATACCCCTAGCATTTACATATGGATATAAGATAACACCCTAGCCACGCAAGAGAATAGTGGGAGTTTAAGAACACTGTGGGTATGGGGATACAAAAATGGAAAACACTACAACATGGTAGGAGCCCTCTCAAAATTCTATGGAAATTATCTTTATCTTTTTAAGAGCAATCTGATGCTTCACATCAGATAGTCTTACGGGATTGTGCCCAGATACCCACACCCACATGTCGCAAGGCCCATTGAGCTATAGCGGGCGTGATTAAAGTCCGTCGCCTTTTTTGCTAGGCCAAGTCCCCTTGACACCTATGGATATTATCTTATACATAGATATGATTAAACACCATGCTCTTTTGAATGAGTATCAAATTAAGAAAAAAATAAAGGTACACAAATTAAGCTTGGTTGTGGTGACAACAAAAACCCTCCAAAAACTGCACAAAAGATATCTAGACTAGTAAAATAATTGATAAGCATTGAATAGAGATTGAGGTATGCTCAACCAAACTATTCCCACTCGATGATTATTGCTCTATCCTTTTGCTTCTTTTGATTTGTAATAGAGTGATTCAACCACGTATAAGAGTGGTAGTCCACCATTGGCAAATGAGAGAGAGAGAGGCATGAAGTGGGAAAGAGGGAAACTTTAATCACATCTACGCTTAGCAGAGGTTTGCTTCACACCTTCTCTTATGATACGGTTCTACTTAACCTAGATCATTGTATTTTTTTTGAAAGGAAACTCACAGTGAAAAAGAGCCTAATTGCACTGAAAAGCAGCTAAAATGCGGGAGAAAAAGAGGGCCTGATTCTAGGATTGGTATGCTGCGTGCAATTCCTTTTGTTGGTGGGGACATTGGGACTTCAAGCTAAATGCATTGAGCACCTGTAAGGACTGCAAGAGAAGGTTGACTTATTAGAGAAAATTATTAGAAGCGAGCAGAAGGCTAGCTAGGGGAAGGCCCAAGGGGGTGGTCAATTCTCCTGAAAAGGTGAGACAAGAGTATTATAATAATGAGAACGAAGGGCATTTGCGTGATTGAGATGGCCGTTTGTTGGAAGTGTTGGGATAGAGGGGGACAGCAGCACACCCACATCACATCACATTCTCTCCTCACGCTTAGGTACATCAATGGCGCTGCGCACTTTAGAAGTTGTATACACACAAATATAGAAATGGTGATCAGAGCATTTGCAGCAAAGCACCCACAATATTAGAGAATGTGTAGCGCATCGTGCTTTGATCTGACGAAGATGATGATGAAGCTGATGCAAATGGCAGCCATAGCCGTCCTGCTCATGGAAAGAAAGATAGGATCACGTGCAGTGCAGGCTGTAGGGGGCCCAGGATGTGTCGTTGAGGACCTGAGAAGGCTGAAGCGGGAGCTGAACGCATGCCTGCCCCAGTTCTTCGAGCCAGCTGCGTTTGCGTTGCCGCAGTCGCGGTCGTGCTGTGCGAACGAGAGCGCGCACTGCTGCTATGGGCTGCGGTCGGCTTTGCCCGTCGGTGATGCCTGCATCTGCACGTTCATGCTGCATGCGGTGAGGAGAAGCCAGGGCCGCCCTTATTCCCTTGACGTGCCCTCCGCGCTTCTTCAACTCTCCTCACAATGTCGGGTGGATTTCGGCTACTCTTCCTCCGCCAGCGCCCGCAAATGTGGGCGTAAGTGCGCTCTCTCTCTCTCTCTCTCTCTCTCATGTTTTAGTGGAAAAATGTTGTACATCATATTTACGTCATCAGCGTATAGTTACATGTTTTATTGTTCTCTCTCTCTCTCTCTCTCTCTCTCTCTCTCAAGTCTAAAGTTTAAGAAGGGATTTGAGATCAAGACTTGTCTGACCTTTGACTCTTCTGTTCTCTCTCTCTCTCTCTCTCTCCCCCCAAATGGTCTTGCCACTAATTATACTTGTGTGTGTTGTGCATATGCAGCATTTTACATCCCATGATGTCATCACGGCAACTGTGGGTTCCTTTGAAATGAAGTCATAGGATGGAGACATGGACGTGATGACAGTGATTCCAAGTTCATAAGCATAAGTTCATTAAGTGGAGTGTGCTCCATTGATTCTTGAAGCTGTTTTCATAAAGCAATTGGGCCTTTGCTCCATGTTTTGTTGTTGATTATATTCATGAAGCAACCAGTTATGTTGATCAATCGGTAACTCTTCATTGATATTTTCTTCTCCCCGTATTTTGGGATTAGTCGGGTGGATTTTAACTAATCTTTCTTGGAGAATGGGTGTAAATGTTGGCGTAATCTCTCTCTCTCTCTCTCTCTCTCTCTCTCCCCCCAAATTTTAAGATGACGAAATTACAAAAGCCTTACTATTCTACCACCCTAACGTGCTAGCTTGGCTATCTTGTTCCCACTTAATTCATAGCTTTTGAGATCAAGACTCATTGGATCTTTGATTCTTCTTCTTCTTCTTCTTCTTCTTCTCTCTCTCTCTCTCTCTCTCTCTCTCTCTCTCTCTCATGTTCTTGCCACTAATTACCCTTGTGTGTGTGTGCGTGTGTGTTTTCGCGCGCATATGCAACCTTTTATAACATCTCATGATGTCATTTGATCCCAAGTGCACAAGCACTAAGTGAAGTGGGCTCCACTGTTTCTCTATGTCCTTTTTAAATCTTGACTTTTGGCTCATGTTTTGTTGGTGATTATAATAAGATTTACAAATCAACATCTCTCTCTCTCTCTCTCTCTCTCTCCCCCCCCCCCCCCCCCCCCCCCAAATGACTACATGACACGGAACATTTAAGAGGGGAGGTGAGGGGATCAATGGATGGGAAGTCCACATGCAACCGTCGAGGCGATCTGCATTGTAGATCGCTTGTTAAAACTAAACTTGACCAATAATTAAACCCGATCAGGGGCCCCGTCCTGGTCTAGTCCTAAGGAAGTCCAGGTATTGCATTTATAACATTAGGTAAATTGGCCATGCTTTCAAATGTGTACGGGCGGGTGAAGTGGTCAGCTCATGCTTCAAAGAGCATTGGTGCGTGAGGTCGTGGGTTCCAATCCAAAGCTCCTCACTCGCGCCCCCATTTTTTGGGTGGACCAGCCTACCTCGAGATCCCTGTTGCACTAATTCTTCACCATCGATCCCCTTGCTCGCCCCTTGTGTCACTTAGTGTCGCGCGCCCCCCCCCCCCCCCCCCCCCCCCCCCTAAAAAAGAAAAAAAGTCTTCCCATTAATTCGATCTCCAAGCTTGTTTTTACTGAAAACATAAGAAACAAAACCATATTGTTGCTTTACAATATAAAAATAACATGAGAGAAAGCACCATCATATACATGCTATATCTATCAACTACTTAACTGTTCATTGATATTTTCTTCTCGTCATTATTTTGTGATTAGTACAATAAGTAGTGTGAATGAAAATTACTATAGGGGCAAGGCTGTGATATTCCTTTGGCAGTACCTAGCGATGCATCCTTAGAAGAACAATTGGAAGCCTTTAAGAATGTCATTAAGTGTTTCACAAAAAAATGCTATACGTAAAACATGGCCCATGAAGGGTGCGCAAAAATGTTGTCCAAGGAAGAAACAATTTGATAAGGACTTCCATGATGCTAGAACGCTGGTAATGGGCTTAGATGTGAACAATGACAAAAAAGCTTACCAAAAGCATTAAATACATAGAATGCACCTCTCTAAATGTTTGGTCTGTGGATGGTGTCATTGTGGATGGTGTCATGGCTCGGCACGAGCATGGCAAGTTCTTGTAATGTTTTGAGATGAATATCAATATAATTCTCACAATGGTGAGTTTTGCTATAAAAAAAAAAAAAAGAACGCACCTCTCTAAATAAATCAAAGGATACAGCAAGTAAATGTATAATTGTCGCAAACACATAAGCAACTGTATGCGTATGAAATCCTTTGCAAGATATGCAGCCACAAATGCTTGAATGCCTAAATGTTAGGTGGATTTTGGATACTCTCCCTTGAGCAATGTGTGCAAATGTGGATGCAAGTTCTCTCTCTCTCTCTCTCTCTCTCTCTCTAAAGTTTAAGAAGAGAAAATTATATAAGTATTATTCTACCGCTAGTGTGCTAGCTTGGTTATCCTATTCCTTCTCAATTCATAGGTTTTGAGATCAAGAGTTGCTGAAAGTGTGACTCTTCTTTGTCTTTTGCTTCTTCTTCTTCTCTCTCTCTCTCTCTCTCTCTCTCTCTCTCTCTCTCTCTCTCTCTCTCTCTCACAAACATTCTTGCCACTGATTACCCTTGTGTGTGTGCATATGAAAGTCTTTACATCCCATGCTGTCATCTATAAAAATTGGTTTCTTTTATGTGATGAATTGCCAGGATAGAGAGATGGGCATGCCAATAGTGATTCCAAGTGCATAAGCATAATTTCACTAAGTGGACTGGGCTCCATTGTTTCTTTATATCTTTGCTTTTGTCCCATGTTATGTTGGTTATGATCAAGATTCATGAATCAACATCTCTCTCTCTGTGTGTGTGTGTGTGTGTGTGTGTGTGTGTGTGCTACAGACGGATGCACGATGGCCTTGCAAAATACTCATAATAGCACAATACATACCATAAAAACGATAAATTGACATACCTGAATCGTCGCACATGCACATGATCGATCTCAACACGAACATAGAGAGATAGAGAGAAAGATAGAGCAAGGGAGAACGTGCAAGCGCACCTCCTAGAGCGGAGTGCTACGTTGGCACAATGAAAGAGAGGAGAGGAGAAGGGAGAAGAAAGACACGAACAGTGGGTGCAATCTCTCCCCGTGCAAGAGTGACTATTTTCCTCTTGCACGTATTTCATTGATAGATTTCTTGAATGGTCAAATTGAGTACAAACTGGCCGGCCGGTCATAAATAGCCAAAGCTCATAAAAGAGCACTTGAATAATAAAATGTACATAATATACATATCCGTTCGCATAGGCCTAGGTCGGTCAAGCTTTTTCCACCTGTCAATTGCAATAAATAGTAAAATATCAATTCCATAACATACCTCTCCGTTAGAAAGCAACTGTCCTCAGTTGCGAAAATAAAAATCTGCAAACAATACTGGTAAAAACAATGATTAGAAATCTGTATCAAATAGTAAAAGAAAAATCCATAAAATTAGACAACATTGCTTATGCCTGCCATCATACACATACTACCTATTCTAGTGTCCCATACCACTAGAGTAAGCAGTATATGTCATACCCTGATGAATCAGGATATCATTGATCACCCTCATCATCATAATCAATTCTCATCAATCTCAAATCCAATTTCATAAATAGTATTGCGACAAAAAAATGTCATATACCAAGTCCAAATCCCACATACATCCAAGTCAAAATATCTGCCAACATATACCCATTTCAAATCCAAAATCCAAATATTCTTCATTTTGTATACCTGGGTAACAAAATCACACCAGTGTGACAGTGGTGGCCAGCCATTGCAGCATGATTTTGTGATTGGTGTTGCGTAAATCGGCAAATCTACACCAATAATGTGCTGCCTAAATTGACAAATCTTCACTAATGCTGCCTAAATTGACGAATCTGCATTTGATATTGTTTAAAAAATCATAAATCTGCAATTTATCAATGTGCTACCTAAATCGACGGATCTGCACCAAGATGCGTATCTGCACATTGCATAAATCGGCGAATCTGTGTGTCTGTGACCAATGGACTATGCTAGGCATAAAAAATATAACATTTATCACATGTGTGAGACCAATTTGGACATTGCCTAAATCGGCAAATCTGTGTGTCCGTGACCAATGGACTAGGCTAGGCATAAAAATATAACATTTATCACATGTGTGAGGCCAATTTGGAGCATGTGTAAATATAACATTTATCACATGTGTGAGACCAATTTGGAGCATGTTTGAGTAGGAGGATACTTACAAACTGTTGTTCACTGTCTCATAGCACCTTAGCTCACATGAGTAGTTGTATAGCTTAATGACAAATGATCATAATGAAAAATCCTTTAAATTAATGAGAAACCTAAGCCGAAGCAGTGTGTGTGTGCATAGAGAGCTTTAACTGAAAGAATGACCATTCAGATTAGGGGGTCGTACAAAAATAGAATGCTCGTACAAGTTGTAGAGGGTTGTAACTGTGTTGTTCTCTTTTGGAATGGGACCAGCAAACACATCTAGACTTATAGACAAGAGAGTTAGCATACTTAACAAATGAAGTACTGAGTAAGAGATTAGGTTAGATAGTGGATCGGTACACAAAGAATGCTAGCTGAGAATCTTTTAGAATAGTGTTAGTGGAATATGACCTGAATGTGATAAGTAATACTGTAAAAATAACAGAAGGGGATTTACAGTGTGATTAGTGAGCTTCATGACAATGTAAAATTACGTACCTGGAGACGGTATAAGTGACTTATATCCAAATCGTCAAATGCTAAACAAGTTCTTGAAAATAAAGGGCAACAACAAAATTCATCATTTGAGTAATGTCATGCAAGATAGAACAAACCAAAGTACACATACCATAAAGTTCAAGTCGTACAGATGGGTGTCATATATCGGTGAGGTGGGTTGTATATGTGAGTAAGTGTTTGAACCATTGATTGTTGTCGCTAGAAAATTAGAAGCTAGTAAAATTTCACAAGTGTTATTGAAATTAGCTAAAATAGCAAAAAATCCGCTAGATCCATGCTTTCATTCAAGTAAATCGGCAAAGTTTTAAAATTTTTAGTGTGAATACCTGAAAATTTTCCAAAAGAGCTTTAGGTGTGCCCTTATTTTCTTCGGTTAGGGAAATTGTTTTTGGCAAGCCCTAACTCAATCAACAAACATTGCTATGATTACTCTGATCCAAAGTTTGATTTCCACCATTGCTCTCTCAAAGAGAATTTCGCGTGAAAATTTTTGTAGGAACTACTTTCGATGGTCATCGTTGAATGGATACAGCAAACACTGAAATACCAAGAGACATAGAAACACTTATCTCCACCTTAAATATAGACACACAAATCTCACACCGAGACGCGTAGCCACCAACATTAACTCCAAGCTCTGAAAGACCATACAGAACACCTACAGTATGTGTGTGTGTGTATTTGTGTGAGTGTGTATGCGTATATCATCGGAATTGACGAGTGAGTGTGTGTGGAGGGCAACAGGCCATCAACTTGCGAGGTTGGGAACAATCAAATACAAAGGTAGGGTCCGCAGTGTGGGTCATGGTCCAAAAGGGAAGGGGGAGAGGGGGGAAAGAGAGATAGAAATGTAATGAAATGTTCTATTAACCTCGTCAAAAGGCCAAAATTACCTATGAGACCCAATCTTTATGGTTGTAAACCAATGCTTGGATACAAAAATAAAAGGAAGTACAATGAAAGACTAAAACTAAAAGCCTAAAGGCATGATTAAAATCAGCATCATGATCATGGTATATCGGAGGATACACGGCAAAGGGCGTCATGCGAGAAACACTATGACATTTGGAGCACATTACCGCTCAGATAGACGCACAAAAACAAAGGAAAAGTTCAAGTCAAAAAATCACGGGGACGGTAATGCTGGAGTCAATGCGCGCGGTAATGGTCCTTCAGCAATGCGCGCGGTAATCGGCCCGACCATATTTCCGCACTTATTACCGTGGGATTTACCGTAACAGTTACCGCAACCATTACCGCGCACGCGAGTATTTAAAAAACAAACCAGATGACCATTTGGATGGTCCTCGGTAGGACCGATCCAAATGGTCGTTTGCCTTTTTTTTCCTATACATTTAATAAATAAAAAAACAACAATTTCATTGCACAGAAACTTCCATTGCACAAAAACGTTGGGTCAAAATCAAATGTTTAATTATATTGGAGAAACTGTTCATTACAAAATTGCCCAAATAGGCGATGCATGGCGGCTATACAACTGTGCCCAAAAGAAGACTTTGGGCCAAAATCAAGTGTTTAATTATATTGGATATTACAAAATTGCCCAAATAGGCAATTCATGGGGGATATACAACTGTGGCCAAAAGAAGACGGGCCCAAAAACACTTGGAGCCTGGGGCGGTCACTTTTTAGAATGTGTATGATATCACGTGAGTTAACCGGAGAGGATTATTAAAAGACCAAAATATATAAAAATGTATACATACAGAGGGGGGTGGGGTTTTTTTAAATAGGCTCACAGTGTAAGTATAGTATGTATATTGGGGTATTATTAATTACCTCTTGAACGCACATGATATAGGGGTCTTTTGATAAGTGACTGCCCCGGGACTTGGAGGATTGATCGAGATACTCGGATCCTGGGACCTCTCGAGGGACTCCCTGACTCTGGAAAAGAAAAAAACAACAAAACCCTTAATTAATACAAATGGATACATAATTCTGCATGCACTCATTTAAAAAAAAAGTTCACACTTAAGGCTGTAGTGTACGACATGCATTTTCAAATTCTTCGCGATTGATTTTGTTGTTTTCATACAGCTAGCACCATGTCTGATATTTGGACTGGCTCTCTCTGTATCTCTGGATCTTTCGGCTTGGGCGGGTCATAGTAATATTTTGCTGTATATCAATTAAAAAATATCACAAACTTAACCTTATTACCACAAATTTAATCAATTCAAATGAAAATACGCACACTCACAAATTTATCTTTCCATGCTGCTTTTCCGCTCGAGCCGTAATGCGTGGGCGTTTGCTGCGCCCAGGCCTCCACCTACCGAGTGTGTACCCTAGCACCTGCCGCTCTCTCGTCCTCCAGCTCGCCTTGGGCTTTCTCCCACTCCTTGTCGTGAACATTTCCAGGGCGATAGTTGTGACCCTCAGATTCAAATGTTCGCTTTGCCTCCCTCCGCACACTGGACTTCTTATTTTTCCGAGCCACTGCCTGGAGAACTCTTCCACTTCCGGATTAGCAAACCGCATGAGCAATGTCGTGTGAATGTACGTCAAGTCGGCTGGGTCCTGATCTTTGAAAGATTTAAACCAATCTTGGTATGTGGAGTGGATCAGCTGGTTAAGGTGTCCTTGAAATGTCCTCCCCAAAGAGGAACCTAGATCCACCTCCCCCCCTCGATGTATATAATAGTAGTAGCCACGAGCGTCCGGGGCGTGCGCATCGCGGTCCTCATCCTCATGTGGAGCTCCAAGGGGTGAGCGAGGAGGTCGGGGTGTAAGAGGAGGTGAATCTGTAGCACAGCCCCCTCCACCACCAAAGCAGCATGAGCCACTACCTCGACGAGAGCGTGAGCCACCACTACGGGAAGAGCGCTGGCCCGAGCGCGAACCACTGGGTGGTGTGGGCGACATCTAACTCGACGGTGCGGGCGTGGATCGCTGCGAATGCAAGGTGGAGGGAGCTGCGACGGGTGACGGGAAAGTCGAGGGTAAGGTGGAGGTAGGCCTACTGGGAGGCACACTCTGCACGATCGGAGTGCCGACGCCCGGTGTCGCAAGCGGTGAGAGCCCATAGGCAGCCAACTGCTGGTGTGTACCACCCTAGAAGACTCTGCTGCAAGGATAGCCACTCTTCCTGGGCGCAGTATGCCCTCTCGAGGTCGGGGTCGTGTACTGCATCTCAGAACCATCAAAAGTCGAAGGTGGATTGTGACTGGCGGGAGGAAGACTGCGAGTAGTAAGCATCACAAGCGTTCTCGTAAGAGAGGCCCTCGGCGAGAAAGTCCTCTATGGATCGATAGCCGGGCATGGAAGAGGATGCCATATCCTAAAAAGGGACCCTAATTAACGTTGGATTCTAGTCAAAGTGAGATTCTTTATTGCATAGGATTCCTCCTTGCATAGGATTCCTCCCTGCATAGGATTCCTTTTATCTCCTATTTAAGAAATGGTTTGTGTGCTTATTTTTTTTGCATCCATTTAGAGTGTGTGTGTGTGTGATTCTAATTAATCTATCGTGTGTGTGCATTAGTGTGTGGCAAAGAAATTAATCTAGTGTGTGTGTGTTTGACCTTAATCTAGCGTTAGGCTTCTCGGTGACCATTGGGGTCTCAATCAACATCATCGCACACCCACATGGAGGTATGTTTTGGTATGCTTGTAACGCATGCACACTAATGCTTGCATTAGTGTATGATTGGGCAAGCATTAGTGTGAAAACACACTAATGCATGCCCAAGCACACACTAATGAAAGCGTTAGTGTGTGCTTGTAACGCATGCACACACTAATGCTTGCATTAGTGTGTGCTTATGCACAAATTAGTGTGTGAAAACACACCAATGCATGCACACACACACTAATGCAAGCATTAGTGTGTGCTTGTAGCTCATGCACACACTAATGCTCGCATTAGTGTGTGTGTGCATGCATTAGTGTGTTTTCACACACTAATTAGTGCACAATCACACACTAATGCTTGCATTAGTGTGTGCAATTTTTTCACACACCAATGCTCAGAATAGTGTGTGCTTGTGCATGCATTAGTGTGTAGACACACTAATTTGTGCACAAGCACACACTAATGCAAGCATTAGTGTGTGCTAGAGAGGTATGCACAGAACTAATGCTTGCATTAGTGTGTTTTCACACACTAATTAGTGCACAAGCACACACTAATGCTTGCATTAGTGTGTGCAATTTTTTCACACACCAATGCTCATAAACTTTACTGTTAAGACTAACTTTACTAACTTTTTTTCCTCCCTCCTAAACTTTACTTTGAAGACTAACTTTACTATGAAGATTATGAAGGGTTTTTTGGTTACAGGTTTGTGAGTTCCAAAGAAATTGAAGTTTCAGCCATTCCAACAGCTTGACTTCTAGCGATTGAAGCAACTTGTTCTATTGAGGATGCATTCCCACGTTCTATCCTTGTTAGCCAAGTTCACCTATTGCTCCATCTTGTTGAGGAGATAGCCATTTGTGGTGTGGTTCACTCCAGGTGGATGTTCTTTCTTGAGAGGTTCCTAAAGACCTTGAAAGACTTTGTAAGGCTACAATCACAACCAGAGCTATTGCTCCATCTTAAGCCTTAAACCTTATTAGGATTGGATTGTATTCACAACGCTTTTTATTGGTTACTTTAATCACTAACGGTTTCATGTGTTCAGGCAAGCATGGCAGAGGGTTGGATTGTACAAGAGGCTTTTCTGTATGTCTCTCAATATCTTTTCACAATAGACCCATCATAGCCTCGTTTAAAGACGGAGGAAGAGGATCCAAAAAAACACGCAAACATTCCAAGTGGGAAAGGTTCTCTCTTGATTTTGGATAGGGAATTTCAAGCCATAGTCAACAACCATTGTCTACTCAATGCTCCCATCATGGGAAAATAGGTGGATATGTATGTGGAGGTGCGTACAACGAGAGAAAGGGAGAGGGAAGCATGGAAGAGGTCACATGGTGGTAGGCAAGCACCTCCCTTTCCTAAAGAGCTTGCCAAATACCCTGATCTAATTCTAGTTGGGTGGATACACAATGCCATGACCAAGGCCAAGGCACAAGGAGAACAAATAAGCCCTAAAGAATGGGAGTATGCGCGAGGATGTCTACCAAGGGTAATATACTCAATGTGTTTAGTGTGTGTGTGTGAGTGCGAGTGTGTGTCGGTGTGTGTATGTGTGTCATCTCTCTCTCTCTCTCTCTCTCTCTCTCTCTCTCTCTCTCTCATCTATCTTGATTGGTTTTTGCAGGCCTTCACATTCAATTCTATGTGGTCCGAAGGGGTCATTTTTGAACCCGCAAGATAGATGAGCGTCGAAACACTCACGATAGTGGAGTTATGGGCAACTTTGACACGACAACACAAGAGGTGAGGGAATGTGGAACAATAGAGAGGATAATCAAAGTGTATTCCAGAACATTTCACAAATATCTCTTTGACTGCCGATGGTTTGTGGGTGAGGTTAAGAGACATGAGAATGGGCTCTATATGGTAGACTCCGGGCAATTTCATCACGGGAAGACCGACAACTTGGTGCAGCCTAGTAGTTGTGAGTAGGTAAAGTCCATGTGCAACTCACTAAAACATTATATGATACATATAAAACTACATTCATGTTGTTGTTTTCTCTATGACCTACAGGTGTTTTATGTGCCTTGTATGTATCGAAGAAGACTTTGGTATGTTATTTCAGTCACACCACGGAGCAGATCTATCTTTGCAGATACGAACATAGAGACTTTGGCAGATCCCACCATACCATCTCAAGAAGACGCCAATGACGATGATGCAGTTGAGGTCGAGGAGAACCAACCATTCCCAATAACCAACCATAGTGAGGAGGTGGGCGAGGATGATGATGATTCAATAGGAGAGGCTGTAGAGGATGAATCAATAGATTTATTTGTTGATTTAGCTACCATGGGGTTGGACATGGATGTAAGCACTTGTAGAGATCTCTTGGAGGATGAAAATTAATAAATATCTTTTGGATTTTGTCTTCTTTCTCTACTTATGCTGTACAAAAGGGCTATTTGTTTATGAACGCAAGACAATACAATTTTGATCATCGTTCGCTTTCCATTTTCATATGAATGCATAGTTGACATAAGATTTTGAGGTGGAAACAAAATATTTTTTGATATAGAATCTCATGGAGTACAAACGAGTAGAGTAGGAGAATCATACCAATAAATTGTAAAGAATGAGGATGCAAGAGAGCTACACAAGACAAGCACAAAGCACACAAAGATGGAAAGCTTCTTCTTCTTCTAACAGAAAAGAGAGTACAAAATGACTAAGTGCTAAAACTGGAAAGTAGCACATATGTACATGTGGTCACTAAGTGTGAACTCGCTAGAAGCGTACTAGGCTGGCACTATAAGTGTAGTCCAGCTGTAGAATCAATGGCAGAGATCCTCCGTGTCGGTCACCTAACGCGCCAGTGAGTAAATGTCGTAAGCGGCCAAGACCCGTAGTGGATGCCAACTCAAGATGTAGAGCTCGACATCTCAACACTCCCCCTTGAGCCATGCATGTCACAGAGTCCAAGCATAGTTCGGAAACGTTGAAGATTCTCAGCTCCGAGGGCCTTGGTAAAGATATCCGCTATCTGCTCCTCTGAGCTGACGTAGACCAAGTCGATGTCGCCCGCCAACACTCGCTCTCGAACATAGTGGTAATGGACCTCTATGTGCTTGGTCCTGGCATGGAACACTGGGTTCCTAGCCAACTGCATGCTGCTGAGGTTGTCACAATGGATGACAATCTGCTGGTCCACCTGCACTCCCAAGTCCTCAAGTAATGTGCGTAGCCAAGCTACCTCGCACGTCGCAACTGCTGCACCTCTGTACTCGGACTCTATGCTCGATAAAGAAACCGTAGGTTGCTTTTTGCTGCTCCAAGTAACAGCAGCACTCCCAAAAGAGAACATGAAGCCACTCATAGATCTCCTATCAACAAGGCTACCTGCCCAATCTGCATCTGTATACCCATACAATGCTAATGGGGCATCTGTTGCATAGGACAATGCATAGTCAAGAGTCCCTTGCACATACCGAAGTGTGCATCGTACTCCATCCAAATGTGGCTTCCTCAAAAGCTGCATGAACTAACTCTCCAAGCTTACTGTGTAGCTCAAGTCTGGCCTCGTGATAGTCAAGTAGATTAGACTACCCACAATCTTCCTGTACATCTTGACATCCTCAACAACATCACCCTTCTCTGCACTCAGCTTTGCATTCACATCAAAGGGAATAGAAATTGGCTTACAATCAGCCATACCATACTTTGACAACATGTCCAAAGCATACTGTCTCTGTGACAACCATACACCCTCTGGAGTCCTGATCACCTCAATGCCAAGAAAGTAGCGCAACTCGCCCAAATCTTTCATTTCAAACTCCTGTTTGAGAAGACCCTTCACATGGTCAATCTTCATAGCATTGTCACCCACAATAATAAGGTCATCTACATATATGGTAATGACCACAATCCCCACATCACTCTCACATACATAGAGTGAATGATCAGCATGAGCTTTCCTAAAACCAATAGTGACAAGATACTTGGCAATCCTATCATACCATGCTCTAGAGCCCTGCTTCAAACCATACAAAGCTTTGAGAAGTCTGCATACGTAATCTGGGTAACCTGGATCGACATAACCAAGTGGCTGATCCATATACACTTCCTCTTGCAACTCACCATTCAAGAAGGCATTCTTTACATCCATATGATGCATAATCCATCCTCTAGATGTAGCCACTGCTATGACAACTCTCACAGTCGTCATCTTTGCCACTGGAGCAAAGGTCTCCTCATAGTCTATGCCATACGTCTGTGCATAACCCTTTGCGACCAACCTTGCCTTGTGACGCTCAATGTTACCATCAGACTTATGCTTAGTTTTATACACCCATTTACAGCCAATAGCTTTCTTGCCACTTGGCAATGGCACCAACTCCCATGTGTCGTTTGCTTCCAATTCAGCCATCTCTTCATTCATTGCATCATCCCAATGCACATTTCCAACTGCATCCTCAAAACATGTGGGCTCCACATTCTGTATCACCTTAGCCATGTAGGCTTGGTGATGCGCTATATACCCATCATAAGTCAATTTCTGAACTGGATTTCTGACTCTGTTAGATCTGCGCGGTCCTGGGTCACTCCTTTGACCTCTAGTATCTTCTTGTACTTTCCTTACACCAGGTGTCCTGATAGCCGGAATTCCAAATTCCTCATCAAGACTTTGTTTAGAACCATCTGAATCCATGTCTATATGTGAAAATCTTGATGATGCATCAGCCATAGGTTCATCTACCTTTTCCTTTCCTTTTCGTGATACATTCCCTGTACCTGCTGGTGGAGTAACCTACGTACATAGTCTACCATTCCATGGCTTCTCAACAGAGCCATGAGAAGAGGACTCTTGTGGTCCACTCAAAACCTGTGACTGTGGCCTCACATTTTGTACAACCACATCACCTTTTACATCAGCCCCAATAGTGACATGTGCATTATTGTACCAGCTGCTCATCTCATCAAAGACTACATCTCTGCTCACTCGTAATTCTCGTGTAGTAGGATTGTAGCACCTGTACCCCTTTTGTTCAAGGGAATATCCCACAAGAATACATTTATCTGCTTTAGGATCCAATTTACTACGCAACTCATCTGGTACATGCACGTAAGCTATGCAGCCAAACACTTTCAAGTGTGCCAAATCAGGCTTTGTACCTGTAAACTTTTCCTCAGGTGTTACATCATTCACCATAGCTATAGGTTTCCTGTTCATAATGTACACAGATGTATTTACAGCTTCAGCCTAGTAATGATGAGGCATGTTCTTCTCATTCATCAATGCATGTGCAACCTCTGCAATGTGCCTGTTTTTCCTTTCTGCGACCCCATTCTGCTGTGGAGTATATCTGCACGTCAACTGCCTGCGTATACCATGCATTCGCAGAAAATATGATAAATCATTGAAGAAGTACTCTCCCCCTCCATCTGACCTCAATGTCTTGATTTGCATATCTGTCTCCTTCTCAATCATGACTTTGAAGTCCTGAAAGTGACCAAACACTTCACTTTTGTTACGCATGAAGTAGACCCATACTTTCCTTGTATGGTCATCAATGAAAGAGACATAATACCTGCAACCATGTATACTTGCAGTATCGGTTGGACCCCAAACATCTATGTGCACCACCTCAAGTGGATTTTTACATACATTGCGCTCATGTGGAAATGAGCCCTTTGACTGTTTTCCAAACTGGCATGCTGCACACACTTTATGCATACCATCCACCTTGAATTTGGGCAAACCTTTTACAATCTGTTTTGATTTCATGTTGCGCAATCTTTGCTCATTGACATGGACAATGCGTTTGTGCCAAATGTCAACATCAGCCACAACACCTGTGCCCTGTGCAAATAATGCAGCTTTTACCTCATCATGTCTACATTCAGCGTAAACATTCTGCCCACACATTTGCCCTCTGTGATCAGCTTACAACCATTTTGGAATCTTCTACATAATAGCCATTTCGATTGAAACGAACCTGCAAACCCTGCTCAACCATTTGTCCAACAGAAACAAGATTCTTTGTAATGTTTGGGACATGAAGTACATCTTCTAAGTACTTTGATTTCCCACTCTTCGTATTTAGAGGTATGTACCCTACATGGGCAATGGGGTGAGATGTGTCATCTCCTGTCTGCACATAGCCTAACACATTTGGTTTGCGCATATCTCTAAACCACTCTCCATGAGATGTCATGTGATTAGAGGCACCTGAATCCACATACCAAACATCATCTTGGGTGGAATTCTCTGCAGTCATTGTATTCATTACATGATGCATAACAAACATGCGCTCGTTTTTGTTGTCATCTGCATCTCTACTAGTAGATGCATAGTTGCCCTGTTCTCTCTTTCCACTTGTTTTTCCCTTTGGACAGTCACGTGACATGTGACCTCTTTCACCACAAGTCCAACATTCTCTGCTATTTGCAGTATGTTGCTGCCTGCTTGATCCTGCACCACGACCTCTTTGACTCCCCCTGCCTTGAGACTGGTTTCCCCTGCCACCTGTATTGTTTTGATTTGATTGACCTTCTTGAAATTGGCCCCTGTAACCCCTTGGGCCTCGACCACGACCTCTACCTCTACCTCTGTTGGAGTTAGAATAGAAGGCCTGTTTAGAATTATTTTTGCCATGAGAAGAAGATGTGTCAAGGTTCTTCTCCTCAAGAATAAGCATAGAAATCAAATCTTGGAACACGGGGATGTCATCTCTTGTATTCATGGAAGACCTGAAATGTACATACTCATCTCCTAGACCATCCAAGCATGCACGGACAATGTCATCGTCTTCCACTGAGACTTTAATAGATCCAAGAGCCTCAATGATACTCTTGATCTTCAAGGCATAATCATTGATTGAGAGGTTGTTCCTCTTAACTTGATTTAGCTCCGACTTTAGTTGAAGCTTCCTGGCCTTGGTGTTCACCTCGAACACTCTGCCTAAGTTTTTCCATGCAATGGAGGGGGTTTCAGCATCCTGTAGATAGCCCATCATGCCATCTGTGATGCTCATAGAAAGCCAATACATCACTTTGCTCTGGCCTTGTTGCCAGTCCCTCAAAGCTTTCCTTTGTTCTGCTGTAGAATTTGCCTCGGGAATCTCTGGTTCCTTTTCATTGTCTCCTTCTACATAGTCCCAATAACCTTTTCCTTTTAGGAAATTTGTTATTCTGAACTTCCATGCAGGGTAGTTATTTTTCTCAAGCTTCTCAGTAACAATCTGACTGAAACCGTCAGACATCTTGAAGCACTAAGACAAAATAGCTGCAATCTTCAAAAACCTGCAAATCTGCTGAACCTGCTATCGTGGTACCTGTAACGCTTTCTACACTGTACGAGTGTCCACAATCAAGCGTACATATAACCACTGTACTTGTATAGTAAATCTTTTGTGTACTGCACTTTGGAGACCTATTCAGAAACTTGTGCGAACGAAGGGATTGTGATGCTCTTGCTCTCTTAGCCTCTCTTGCCTGCACCAGCATCTGATACCATGTAAAGAATGAGGATGCAAGAGAGCTACACAAGACAAGCACAAAGCACACAGAGATGGAAAGCTTCTTCTTCTTCTCACAGAAAAGAGAGTACAAAATGACTAAGTGCTAAAACTGAAAAGTAGCACATATGTACATGCGGTCACTAAGTGTGAACTCGCTAGAAGCGTACTAGGCTGGCACTATAAGTGTAGTCCAGCTGTAGAATCATTGGCAGAGATCCTCCGTGTCGGCCACCTAACGCGCCAATGAGTAAATGTCGTAAGCGGCCGAGACCCGTAGTGGATGCCAGCTCAAGATGTAGAGCTCGACATCTCAACATAGATGAGGCAAGCAAAGAGAAGAGAGGTACTAAAAATCCCAATGAGAATGGGATTTCTTACACTCCATGCAAAAAGGGGGTACCAATTTCTGAAAAGTAACAAAATAGAATAGGATTTATAGAAAGGGAAAAGTGGGAAAGGAATGGGCCGCGTGGATTCTTTTTCTATTGCGGTAATATGCGTGGCTATATATGCGATAATACGCGCGGTAATACTGGAGGAAAAATCTGAAAACGCGTTGGCGGGGCTCAGCATACAATCTCTCTCTTTCTTGAAGCTCTCTCTCTCTCCTCTTATGCGGTAATACTGTGCGGTAACAACAACATTCTCCCATAGTGAAAGTAATATTGCACTAGGCACGGAAAAGCTTTGTGGATGTCCGCCTCTGTAGGGAGTCGTAGTGGAAGGGGGGAAGGGAGAGAGAGAAATGAAATGAAATGCTATATTAACAATGGATATGATGCCAAATTGATACAATCCGTGTGAATATAATCCAATGCCTGGGTACAAATTAAAATGAAGCAAATGAAAATAAATAAAAGAGAAAAAAATCCAGCACTCATCATCATCATCGTCAAAGCTCGAGGATGTTCTGTAACGGCTGCATTGCAGAAAGTATTGTATCAATCACTAAGGAGCTTCAATACTGTCCCCTCCCCATGATGCTTTCCTGCACTACAACTCCACAAATGGTTGTGATTCCTATCAAGAATTCTTTCCGGAGCCTTCTCACTCAGGGCATTATCACGACCCCCCTAGAGAGTCCCGACACCTCCTCCCTCATCTCACAAGCCTGATAAAGTTATGTGCCGATTGGAAGAACCTTCTTAATCGGCAGTTGTATACATGTTGCTCTTCCAACAAGCTGAAATGTATTGGATATTCCTGGACCCACAACCATGCTTGGGGTAAGGTGGGTATGTGTGTGTGCCGAACGAGGGACTGAGAGAAAAACATTTGGATGACTGGTAGAGAGGGAGAGGAAGAGAGAGAAAGAGTGATGTATGGCTGCTCGGGGGGAGACAGAGAGAAAGAGAGAGACGAAGCGGACTGTGTGTGGCGCAACCACTTGACCAGAGAGCACGTGCACGCATGGGGAAGGCAAAGGAGACGGACTCGCAACTGTCGAGGTCCGCTCCTTATTGCATGGAGGCGCAATACTGAGGTCGCGGATGTGAGGTATGTCTCGTCATCTGCAACCACTATGAGCACGAGCGGCACGAGGTATGGTAGGTAGTTCAGAGCAACGAGTTGCGAGCCTGGCTGCATGTTGACTAAGTGCAGGCTACTGATTGTTGGGTGGGTGACACCATGTAGGCAACAGAGAGAGAGAGAGAGAGAGAGAGAGAGAGAGAGAGAGAGAGAGAGAGAGAGAGAGAGAGAGAGAGAGAGAGAGAGAGAGAGAGAGAGAGAGAGAGAGAGAGAGAGAGAAAATATTCTTAGTGTCGCATAGTAGGTGTGTGCATGTGTCGCAAACGAGGGACAACGAGAGAGAAAGAGTTGGATACAACTGTAGAGAATCATTTAACTGCATGATGAACACTAGGTGATTGGGCGGTTGGTTGTGAACAGTTCAGTGCCTTGAGAGGCTGCGAGACAAGGGGTTGGTGAGTTTGATTGAGTGAGAAAGAGAGAGAAGGAGAGAGACAAGAAAGAGTGTTCGTGAGTGTGGCCGCGAGTTCAGAAAATAGAGATAGATTGGGGGAAATGTGCATGTCACAAGCGAACAAGGAGAGAGAGACGTAGGGTAGGAACTATGCAAACTCAAAGTGATTCTTCAGATCAGGGCTGAGTTCTGTGGCAGTGGATGGAGCCAAGCGCAAGAGTGGTTGGGAGGATGAAGGGTGGCAGGGCACGCATGCATGCAATGATGGAGGGCGGCCCACTCCAGTGGAGGGCGGCGCAGCCTAAAATCACTACATTAGAAAAGCAAAGACACCGCCGGGTGAGAAGTCAAAGAGCTGCTGCTTTGTCATGTGTGTGCATGGGGACGCCGTAGTTTGCATGAATTCTTCCCAAAATAATGTTATTCTCTTAGGATTGTTCTGACAAAATCCCTATCACTAAGCCTTGATATAGCCCAGATCACCAAGATGAGTAGTGTTGTGAAAATTATCCGCTTTACTAGTTGTTCTTCTTATTCTTCTATATCTCAGAAGAAACTAGTCAAACCTCGTCTAATTATAATTCTATAATTTTAGATTTAGCTTGTATAAATGATGTGGTAGCCTTTTTTTTGTCTGCATTCTATGCATCAGATTTACTAATGGTATGCTCTAAATTGTACTTATCATATGATTGGTTATCCTTACTTATATAGTTTTTCAATCAACTACAAAAATTCAAAATCCTTAAACAATGTGAAATACTTATGATCTGAGGGATTTCATGATAACTACGACATACAATTATAAACAACAAAACTTCAATGCAAGTAAGCATGAATTATCTTTGTTCATAATAATCTCCATAGCCATCATCATTGCAAGAGCATAGCCATAGCTCACTGCTTCAAACGGATGCACGATGGCCCTGCAAAATACTCATAATAGCACAATACATACCATAAAAACGATAAATCAACATACCTGAATCGTCGTACACGCACATGATCAATCTCAACACGAACGTAGAGAGATAGAGAGCAAGATAGAGCAAGGGAGAACGTGCAAGCGCACCTCCTAGAGCGGAGTGCTATGCTGGCATGGCGAAAGAGAGGAGAGGAGAAGCGAGAAGAAGGATACGAACACTGGGTGCAATCTCCCCCTGTGCAAGAGTGACCATTTCCCTCTTGCACGTATTTCATTAAAGTTTTCTTGAATGGTCAAATTGAGTACAAACTGGCCAGCCGGTCATAAATGGCCAAAGATGATAAAAGAGCACTTGAATAATAAAATGTATATAATATACATATCCGTTCGCATAGGCCTAGGTCGGTCAAACCCTTATATATATATATATATCTTCCCATTATTAGTTTGATTTCCTAGCTAGATTGTTCCGACAAAAAACATAGATCAACAAAACCCTATTGTTGTTTTACAGTAAAATATAACGTGAAAGATATCAAGACAATAGTCTATGTGCATGCTATGTCTACCAACTAATTAACTGC
Source organism: Adiantum capillus-veneris (assembly GCF_014529385.1). Classification (NCBI taxonomy): domain Eukaryota; kingdom Viridiplantae; phylum Streptophyta; class Polypodiopsida; order Polypodiales; family Pteridaceae; genus Adiantum; species Adiantum capillus-veneris. The sequence goes on from NC_140943.1 coordinate 6,128,173, forward strand.
TCATTGATATTTTCTTCTGGTCACTATCTTTTGATTGGTCTTTGAGTACACAAAGTAATATGAATAACAAGAGATGGGAGCAAGATTGTTATATTGTATGTTGTAATATCCTATGATGGAGCCCTAGAGGAATGTTGGGAAGCCTTCAAGAATCTCAATAAGTGTTGTGTAAAGAAAGCTCTTTTTGGAATATAAGACATGCCTTTTGAAGGTGTCAAAAAACATTGTCCACGGAAGAAATGGTTTGATAAAGAATGTCAAATGCTCCAAAAATGTCAAAACGCTCCAAATTTGGTAATGGGCTTAGATGCAAACACTAATAAGAAGGTTTAACAAAAGCATCAAATGCATAAAGCACACCTCTTTGAACAAAGAAAAAAAGATGATTGTAGATGTATGATTTTCTAAACCTCATGATCAAGTGCATGATCAAGATGATTGTAGATGTATGATTTTCTAAACCTCATGATCAAGTTCATGCATAAGGTAAATTCTGGAGAAGATTAAATCATTTGCAATGTATGAAGCTGGAAATGCTTAAATGAATAAATAGAAACATATGGTTGGATTTATGATAGATTTCTTTGATTGTTTTATAAACTTCAAGAAGGATTTCGATATGATTCCTTAAAAAATATTTGGAGTTGCATGAAGGAACATTGAGTACCAAGTGCATACATGAATGCAATATATGAGAAATTGAAATGTCGATTATGTTTAGCAGACTCTAAGAATATTTTGTCAAGCAATATTATTGATGTTAAGCATTGATGAGTTGGAGCACTTGGTATATTCATGACGATCAAGGAATTGAAGAAGTTCTTATTGGTTTAGGGGCATTTACTCTTAGTTTATGTATACAATATAAATTGGTACTTTAAAATTGGTTTAAGGGCATTCACTCTTAGTTTATGTACATACTATATGAGTTAACATGCACTGATGTATTTTAAAACATGTTGAATTAAATATGTATACATAAACTAATAGAAATGAACTTAACAGAAATATAGAGGATTCTGAATAAAGAAAGTTTTCAATGAACTCATCGTATCTTGTGCTCTTGCTCTACTAATTAGATATTTTTTTCTTTATAGTTATGAAATTCAAGGCAAAGATCAAGTTTGTTTTTGGCCACTATGGGAGTTTAGGCACCATTGTGAGCCTGATCATAAGGCCTGCAAGTTTAGATACACTCGTTACTTGAATCAGAGCATTGGCATTCTGAGGCTCCTTCCAAGCCAACATGAGGTATGACTTACCTTTGATAAGTCTCTAACCCTATGTCATAGTTTGAAAGAGAACCAATGGACATGACCCTTGCTACACTTATAGCTTTATGCATGAACCACTAGTGAAGGGCTGCTCTCATCTCGCATTGCAAAAAATAAGGGAAAACTATAACGCAACAAAGTCGTTCTACTTTCTAAACTCTACATAGATACGATAAGATTGTGAGTCTCAACACGACAGATCCTTACAGTAGGAGGCAATGACTATCAATTGACCTTTACTATTCCCTACAACATTACACATCTAAATAAAAATCAACTTGGGAAGTGCATACTCCAGAGAATCTAGCCTTAGCGGTTTTCATCCCATGGCTCTCAGAGGCACAATCATCAAGTTTTGCTAGGCCCTAAGGTATAACCCCGGCTAGACTGAAAAAAGGAAAAAAACTTCGCTACCCGGCTTACTGGGTCCGCCCATCCATAGAATGTTGCTTTCATCACTTCATAATCCCACTTCCCACACCATACTCACACCATTATGGCTTTTGTTTTCTAATTACTACCGTGTTGTGAAAAAATTCATGTTCTTTATTAGTTTTTTTAATGACATGTTCGTTCCAAAAGCCTTTCAATAGTATTATAAACATTCTTTTTTAAAAAAAGGAGTAAAATCATTTTATTCCAAGACACCATTGGAATAGGTTTCTCTTATAATTTTATTTGCACAATCACGGCAGATCTATATATACATTTTAAAAAACCCCTTATCATTATGTGCGTCCCATATCACACGACAAGTAACTCAATGAGCCAACATGGACATGCTCCTACCATAGCAACATGATTACTAGCTTGGACATTGTCTCATGCCACAACAAAATAATAAAGTCTATAGTATTCAATTGGGCCAGTCTTAACGTAATCCTATAACAACGACAACGATACACCTTCAATGTTGTGCTTTGATCTCACAAAGATGTTGATGATGATGATGCTGATGCAAATGCAATCCATAGTTGTCTTGCTCATCAAAAGAAAGTTAGGATCACATACACTGGAGGCTATAGGGGGCGTAGGATGTGTCGTTGAGGACCTGAGAAGGCTGAAGTGGGAGCTAAACACATGGCTACCCTAGTTCTTTAAGCCACTTGTGTTTGTGTTGTCGTAGTCGAGGTCGTGTTGTGCGAATGAGAGTGCACACTACTGCTATGGGATGTGGTTGGCTTTGCCCCTCGGTGATTCCTTCATCTGCACTTTCATGTTGCATGCGGTGAGGAGAAGGTAGGGCCTACCTTATTCCCTTAACATGCCATCTGTGCTTCTTCACCTCTCCTCACAATCTCGGGTGGATTTGGGCTACTCTTCCTCCAGCAGCGGCCACAAATGTGGGCGTAAGTAATCTCTCTCTCTCTCTAATGTTTTAGTAGAAAAGTACTATTCTATAACCCTAGGGTGTTAGCTTGCTTGTCCTTGCTCCCTCTAATTCTTGTAGGATTTGAGATCAAGACTTCTCGAACCTTTGACTCTCTCTCTCTCTCTTCTAATGGTCTTGCCACTAATTATACTTGAGTGTGTTGTGCATATGCAACAGTTTACATCCCATGATGTCATCAAGGCAACTGCAGGACGTTGCTTTTATATGAAGTGTTAGTATGGAGAGATGGACGTGATGATGGTGATTCCTAGTTCACAAGTATAGATTCATTAAGTGTAGCATACTCCCATTATTGATACTTTACCTTTGCTCTTTATTTTTTGTTGTTGATTATGATCAATATTTATGGAGCACTCTCATCTACATGCAATGTCAATCAACCGATAACTCTTCATTTGATATATTCTTCTCTTAATATTTTGGGATTAGTCATTCAGTTCACAAGTAGTGTGAGTAACATTTAGAGAGGGATAAGATTGTGATATTCCGTTGGTAGTACCTAGTGATGCACACTTGGAGGAACGATTGGAAGCCTTCAAGAATGTCATGACACACTTATTAACGTGTATACGAAAGTGCATTCCGATGCCTTTGACGGCCGGTTTTCGAAATTGCGGCCGCAAGAACCAACCCCACTTGGGGGAATCTAAAAAATAAACAACAAAGAAAAAAAACCGTTTTTAAGCCTTCCGCCCCACCACTCTTTTCCCTCCCATGCATACGCCCACAGTAGGCCACCCCTCCCTTCGCATCACCCTCCCCCCTCTCCTCCACTATTTCTCCTCTCCCTCCTTCATCAACACATGCAGCCGGAATCCCTCTCTCTCCCCCTCGTTCGAACCCACAGGGGCCGCCATGCATGCGACAATTGAAGGAGTACGAGCGGAAGTGCAACGCGAGAGAGAGTGCGAGAAGAAGAGCACGACGATATGGTGAACTCGCTCTACTGTAATGTGTAGAGCATAGTGAGTTCTTATTAGGTTTTTACAAAAGAATATGTGTACATACTTGGCGGCCCGCCCACTTACCTGGGCGACCACATTGGGCTTTATATCCCAACAACCTCCCACTTAAAGTCCAATGTGGTACTTTAAGTGTGAGAGAAGCTACTATACAAGCTAATATACAAGAGATGTAGAGAAGTGATGTACTACCCTACACCTAACTGCTTGCGAAAATGCGCAAAGCTCTCTGAGGGAAGTCCTTTTGTAAGTAGATCAGCAGGATTTTCTGTGGTGTGAACTTTGACAAGGTGAAGTTGCTTATCCTCGAGCATTTCCCTGATGAAATGATACTTCACATCCACATGCTTTGTCTTTGAGTGATAAACTGGATTGCGAGCCAATTGTATAGCACTTTGACTATCACAATATAACACAGGCATCTCTTCTTTGATTCCCAAATCTGTTACTAGTCGATTAAGCCAAATTGATTCTTTGCATGCCTCTGATGCTGCAACATATTCAGCCTCTGTAGTAGACTGAGTAACACAATCTTGTAATCTAGAATGCCATGATACTGCTCCACCAGCCAATGTAAAGACATACCCTGACGTAGACCTTCGGTTGTCTAAGTCACCTGCATAATCTGAGTCTGTAAAACCCTTTACACTTAGCTCCTGACTCCCATAGCATATACGCATACTCTTTGTAGCTTTCAGGTATCTCAATATTCCTTTCACTGCCTCCCAATGTTTCTTGCCTGGGTTTGACATGTATCAACTTACTACTCCCACTGCAAATGCAATGTCTGGGCGAGTAGCAATCATTGCATACATCAAACTACCCACTGTAGACGCATATGGAATCTTATCCATTTCAGCCTATTCTTCCTCAGACACATGACAATCTTGTTTGCTAAGTTTCACATATGGTGGCAATGGAACACTCAGTGCCTTTCCCTTCTCCATATTGAAACGTTGCAAAACCTTGTCAATATACTCTGTTTGGGATAACCAAATCAACTTCTTTGATCTGTCTCTCTCAATGCGCATACCAAGTATATGACTTGCCTCACCCATGTCTTTCATGTCAAACGATTTTGCCATCTTTGACTTCAAAGCTGAAATTTCCTCCAAGTGCTTGCCAGCAATCAACATGTCATCCACATACAAAATAAGGATCAACCAACTACCATCCTTAGCCTTCTTTGTATATAGACAGTGATCGAACTCACTACGTTTGTAGCCTTGAGAAAGCATAAACTTGTGGAATTTATGGTACCATGCCCTCGGTGATTGTTGTAAGCCATAAAGACTCTTTAACAAATGGCATACCCACTCTTCCTTGACTTTCTCAACAAACCCTTCTGGCTGCTGCATGTAAATTTCCACATCTAAATCACCATGCAAGAACGTTGTCTTGACATCCATTTGGTGCAACACCAAATCTAATATGGCAACCAATGCAAGAAAGCATCTCAATGTAGTCATCTTGACCACCAGAGAGAAGACTTCATCAAAGTCAATGCCTTGTTCTTGCTTAAAGCCCTTGGCAACAAGCCTTGCTTTTTACTTTGGCTGACTATCATGAGCGGTGATCTTATACCTATAAACCCATTTACAAGGTAGAGCCTTTTTGCCCTGTGGTAATTTACCCAACTTCCATGTCTTGTTTTTATGCAGAGATGTCATCTCTGACTGCATGGCCAATTGCCAATTCCCGGAGTCCTTCATTTGCACTGCTTCCTTGTAACATGAAGGCTCATTGCAATCAGTCAACATGACATAGTTCATAGATGGAACAAACCTATCAGGAGGTCGCGTGACACGTCCAGATCTATGCACAATAGGTGGCTCAGGCTCAGCCACAACCTGTGGTTCCATTCTATCCTGTCCTTGCTCCTCTTGAGCCCTGACATTTTGTCTTGCACGTGCAGGTCCATCTTCTTGGAAGACAACTCTTCTAATCTCCTCAACCCTCTCTGGTTTAGAATGATATTTGGATTCATTAAAGTGAACATCATTGCTGCGGACAACCTTTCTGGATTCGGGATCCCAAAGTCTGTACCCCAGCTCACCAGAATTACCATAGCCTAGAAAGATGCACTTTCTACTCTTTGGCTCAAGTTTGTTCCTAAATTCCTTTGGAACGTGAGTATATGCCTCACAACCAAAGAATCTGAGATGCTTGTATGAGGGCATTTTACCTGACCATACCATCTCTGGCACTGAATCCTTCTGCAAAACCTTGCTAGGAGATCTATTTACAAGATGAACAGCTGTTGATACAGCTTCAGCCCAAAACCCATTTGGCAGCTGTGCATTAGACAACATTCTTCTGACCTTCTCTTGTATGGTCCTATTCATCCTCTCAGCAACACCATTTTGAGGAGGATTGTAAGGAGCAGTAAGTTCACGTTTTATACCTTTTGACTCACAAAAGTCCTGAAAGGCCTTTGAAACATACTCTCCACCATTGTCAGTGCGTAAGCATTTAAGCTTCTTGCCACTCTGATTCTCCACAAGTGTCACAAACATTTTGAAAACACTAAACGCTTCATCCTTGTGCTTGAGAAAGTAAACCCATACTTTCCTCGAGTAATCATCTATAAATGTCATAAAGTAAGAAGCTCCCCCTAGAGATAGGTTAGGCATAGGTCCACACAAATCACTATGAACAAGTGCCAACTGTGTATCTCTTCTACTGCTTCTATGCTTATGTGGCTGCTGTGTTTGCTTAGCATACAGACAATGTTCATAGAATTCAAAATCATTAAATGAAAAGCCAGGCAAATAACCAGAACGAGACAAGATTTCCATTCCCTTCTTGGACATATGTCCTAACCGGCTATGCCACAAAGAAACGTTCGGCTGCTCGGTTAAAAGTCCTCCAGACTTTACTCCATGTGCTACTGTCATAGAACCCTTGGATATCTTCCACATGTTCTATCCAAAAGTGGCGACGTAGCCAACATCATCAAGTAAACCTGTGCTGATCAAGCTCTTTGTAATTGCGGGAACATGTCTCACATTCTTCAGCCTGAAAGAAGAGCCATTCTGAAACTTCAATTGAACATCTCCAACACCTAAGATCTCACATGTCTGCCCATTGCCTAGCCGAACATGATCTTTAGTGGTCACATAAGAGGTAAACCACTCCTTGTTTGGAGACACATGAAGTGATGCCCCTGAGTCTATAATCCAGTCACTCAGTGCATTTCCATCAGATGCTGTAAGATGAGTTGAGTCCATTGTATTCTTCAAGAAGTAGATGTCTCCTGACACTAGACTATCATCCTCTGCAACAGTGTTTGTCACATTTATTTCTTGAATCTTCATTGAGGACTTGTTCTTCTCACCACGGTCTTCAAATTTCTCTTTGCCTTTTTCTGCTTTCCATTCTCTGCAGTCTCTTTTCATGTGACCCTTCTTGCCACAATGGTAGCATTCTATGTCACTCTTGCCTTTAGCACTGCGGGACTTGCTACGAGACTGATTCCTTTTTCCACCTTTGTACTTTTCTTTGGTCCTTCCCCTGACAACTAAGGTTGTTCCTTTGCCTTTGTCCATTGTCTTTCTATTGGTTTCTTCAGTAAGCAGACTTCCTTCTACACCTGCTATGTTCAAACCATCTGGAGGTGCAGAATTACTCAAAGCTGTGCGAAAAGTGTCCCAACTTTCCGGCAATGTGATCAACAGGAACATAGCTCTAACAGGTTCATCAAACTTGACACCTTGAGCTGACAACTGACTATAGATTGTGTTGAATTCATTCAGATGATTGGACATAGGTGTCCCTTCTTTCATCTTCAAGCCGACAAGCTTCTTAAGCCAATATACTTGTGAAGCTGCACTCTGCTTCTCATAAAGATCACTGAGCTTTAACCATGCTTGATAAGCCGACATCTCGTCTGCTACATTGAAGTAAACGCTTTCTGCCAAAGTCAGCATAATGGTAGAAAGTGCCAATTCATCCATTTCGCTCCATTCATCTTCGTCCATATCTTCTGGTTTTATCCCCTTGAGATTTATAGGTTTTATCTGCTTCTTTTGTACCAGCACGTGCCAAATCTGCTTCTTCCACAATGGGAAATTGGTTCCATCCAGCTTCTTGATATTGTAAAGAGCAGTGTCCTGTGATCCAGCCATAGCTACGCTTCACAGTAGTTTACTTTCCTGGGAAAAATTCGGGAGAGTTTCCCCTGTAAACTGATCTCTGAACCAATATCAACTTGTCAAATGAACCAAGAAAGCTTCAGATTCTGCAGAAATTTTGGCAGAGTCTCCTTTGTAAAATGGCTCTGGTGTACTAAAAATAGACCAAAAAACAGCTCAAAAAACCACCGTCTCTCTAACACTAAAAGCTGTGGGTAAACCTGTCCTGCACCTGTACTGTCTCTGACTGTCCTGTTACTGTCCTGTAAGCATAGATTGCGACAATGCCTCAACGGCAGTAAAGCAAAGATGCAATCCCAACTATCTAACTCACAGTCAATACATCCTAGCTTTCTATCTAAGGGTGCTCGAGGGATCGCTCCAAGACCTGTATCACCGAAAGGATCTCAACATTCGAGAATCCCCCAGCTCAATAAAACCTCACTCGACCCTCAACAAAGACTGTAGTAAATCTGACAGTACATAGACTTCCCACAAAGTCATTCATCCACAAATTTCCCACTGTATGCTGTAACCGCTGCGACGGTTGTTTGCTGCGTGACTCACAGCCAGCAAACCCTCAACAGACATACATCATCTCTGACAATACATCCCATGTGGAAGTACCTGCAATGTCAGGATGAAATCTGGAATATCAAGCAGCAAACACAAGCTACCTGATGAACTAGTGGATGTCGCCTACAGTCTGTGTGTAGATGCGCCCGTGTCGTATGTGACACGCCTCCAAGAACTGTGAGCCGTCCTTCGATGTGTAGACAGCCACAAATCAACACTCTGGGAGTGTCGATATCCTCAGCACCTGCAGTCGTAGGCCGAAAACCCCAAATTTGCAGAGTCGGATCTGCACCTGCTGAGACCATGTAGTCGAAAATGGCTTGCGCAGAACTTTGTCGAAGCCGAACGGTGACCGAGATGACCTCAGAATGAAATTCTGAGCACACCAAGCCCTATGGGCTTACCCACAAGATTTGGGGCCGTGTCTTTGCCTGTCGAATTTCACTCCAATTTGAGCTGGTGACTCTAGCCTCCTGCAGTGCTGCCCCGAGCCTCGATCTGAGCTCTGATACCAGTTGAAGGAGTACGAGCGGAAGTGCGACGCGAGAGAGAGTGCGAGAAGAAGAGCACGACGATATGGTGAACTCGCTCTACTGTAATGTGTAGAGCATAGTGAGTTCTTATTAGGTTTTTACAAAAGAATATGTGTACATACCTGGCGGCCCGCCCACTTACCGGGGCGACCACATTGGGATTTATATCCCAACAACAATTCCCTCTCCCTCTCATCCATTATTCAAGTTAGTCCCTCTCTCTTACTCACACTCTCTTTCGTTCCCTCACTCCCTTTCTCTC